>NW_008607018.1:50315-131021 GCF_000691845.1 Merops nubicus | reverse complement strand
GTAGGGAATGACAGCTGAAACATCTGCAGCACAGTAACTATATACTGTTACAGCTGTTAAGCGAGGAGATATCTGATTCCCCTTGGATGCATTTATATCTGAGATTTGAAAAAGGAGGGCACTTGTAACTTCATCAAATGCCTTGTAATACTCGGGATATGCCATGTTCAAGCATTATAACCTTACACCCATCAAATGTTTTGTTAATCTTGCTGTGATAACCTTGAATCCAGATAAAATAAAATTACCTTTACAAATATACAATCCCTCATCCTGTTTTGGATGATTCAAAGTAATTTTATTTTTTTAATTCCAAAAATAATGTTATTACTATTTTTAGTATTTTTTAATTCCTTCATATGTTTTAAACATCATTCATGTAAATACACTTGAAATACTCCAAATATATTCTGCTTTCTTGCTGTGCACTAGGGATTGCTGTGATTATATAACTGAGATGATTTTTTTAATCTTAATCAGCCTCCTCTTTGGGTCACTTACATTAAACTGCATCGAAATATTTGTGTTTGGATCAGACGATATTCATGTTGCCATAGAAATGTCTAAATGTGAGTAAATGTGGGACAGCATTGTACCCCATGTCTTCGAACTGTATGGGCAGGATTGCTTCCAAAGCACACGGTAGCAAGGCTTTGCAACAGCTGAGCTGGAGGAATGGCTGCTTTGGTGACCCGAGTGTGTAAAATAATGCGTAGCAGAGACTCGCAAGACTGCTACCTGAATTTCCATCTCTCATCTTCACTCAGCACTCCTTGGGCTCTCTCAGAGACACTTCAACTACTTGAGCCAGGACAACAGCCCTCCAGTTGAGCACTGCTCAGCTTGTGGATACGTGAGTACGGAGAGGGCATCTGTTAGATGGAGGGTAAGAGACGCTGTTGGGAGGGGGGGTGTTACTGATGACTCCCTCCGTCTTACAACTTTTCATAGTAGAATAGTGAACAGAGAGGAGGAAACTGCCTCTCATGGCCAGAGGTGCGTGGCCCCTAGATCAGAATGGCTTTATGTCTACAATCTCATCATCATGCTGCTCTGAAATTGGTTTGAGTTGTGTAACATAGAGCACCTGAGTGTATCTGCAAGGAGGCAAACTTATTGAACAGGCGAGTAGTGACGGGTTTCCCCGGCGTGGGAAAATGAAATGCCATTTCAGACAATACTTGTTTACTTAGTTTGGTCTCAGCTGGTGGTGGTAAGTGCTATTCTGTGACTTGCTTCTCTGTTTCACAGACCAACTAGTCTGCTAGTCAGGTAGTTCAGCGGTTGTTTGCTTTTGTTGTTCAGAAAATTGTGGGAAAATTAGCTTTATTTAGGGGAAATGCATTCTAATCAATTATAAAACTCCAACTGTGGACTTGTGGCTGAATACTGTTAAACAACATATATGAAACAGCACTGTACTGCCTCCCTTAAGGATTGTATGTATACCGAGGCATGCAGCAAAGGATTAAACAGACATGCAAGTAAATCTCTCCCATAAAAAAGATACTGTGTTATATTGTGTATGACCTGTAGCCCAAGACACTTTTATGAACTGCTTATCCACTGCGAACCCAAACCTACCTCCCTGTCTGGTACCAGCGCTCATTACAAATCGTCAGTGGTTCTCTCTTTCTCTTAATATACTTCTGCTCTAGGTGCATTTTTTTTTTTTAATAATCCTTACAGTAATTTTGAGAGAAAGGTTTTTTAAAGCAATACTTCTTTTTCTTGCTGGGTTTTGCCTTTAGGTTGTTCTTTCTCCAAGTGATTACCCTGATTTTAAGGATAGTCAGAGTAAGAGAACTGCTGCAAGAACCATCTGTCTGGACTTACTAAATGACTGAGAGAGTGTCTGTCTGGGTGATCTGCATTTAAATTGTATCATATTATCCTCATTATCTTTTTGTGTAATTGTCTGGGGATTTTTCTGAAGGATTCCTTTAGCATAAATCACAATGTATGATTTCTGATACCTCATTTTTGTCTGTGTGGCTTAAACCAGAAATATATTAAATTTGGTCCTTAGAGTCCTTTTGGGTCATTCTTTTCTGTGCCTTTATGAATTAAATCCCTTTCTCCCTCTCCTCTTTTTTTTCATTCCCCGGATTATTTGTCCACTGGAAAGAGCTGATGCCTGAAACTTACAGGGAGTGTGTTCCCCAGGTTTTCAGAATGCATTTGTGTTAACATGTTAATATGGGTTTTTTTTCTCATATAATGTAACGATGGTGGCATTTTTAATCAGTTTTGAAGGACCATTCTGAAACAGCCTGTGAAATTTGAAAAATGCTCCAAAAGGAGCTGTCTGACTAGGTCTGAGATACTCATTAACAAACATCCATAAATTCATAATTGTAGACTGGCTTCCTTGTTTACCGTTTTTCTTTCATAACGACAATGAGACATGACAGCTATTCCCAGGGGTTTACTGCACTTCTCGGCTGGTTGATGTCACTCTGCCTTTAGACCTGCAGCTTGCAGAGCTGCAAGGGACCAAGGGACTCACTGATCTCCCACAAATGTGCTACCTGTCACGTCTTATTGTCTTAAAACAAACCCGTCTGATTACTGAAATGGAGAAATATTTGTGCACAAGAGTTTAAACTCGTCTTTAAGAGACTGCTTCCGCTTCTGTAAGAGATCCAAAACTAGGATATGGTTTAAATAAAGAACATAGGGAAAACGTTGCTGTTTTGAAGATTTTGTTTATGAATCTGAATTCTTGTATTTTGGTGTTGGGAAAAAAAAAAACCAAACAGTGACATTCAAATAAACTGTCCTTCTGCTCTAATGGAAGTATTCTTGTTACATGTTTGTTACCTAATTTCTACTCAAAATTAAAATTTCACTGTTCAGTCAGTAATTTTTCAATGTGAAGTGAAAACTCAATTCCAGACTTTCTCAAATGTAACCATTTTGTTGTAGAATTTGGTCAGAATTCCGTATCCTGGTAAATCCAATGACTTTTCTGGGCTTTATTTTAACATGCTTTTGTACATTTATTATGATTTTTAAGAAAATGTTGTTTATGTATCATGAATTCTTTGGACTGGTCTGGATGTCCCCAGGTACTTCTCAGTTGGCTGCTATATTCTGGATTCTGGAGCAGATTTTAAACTGGTGTTTGGATCTGCTCAACTGTGTCGCTTAAACTCTAATTGTCATTTTTGGACTAAAAGAGCAAGCAGAATTTTTCCCTGAAGGTTTGGATGTGTTCATCATTCAGCCTTAAAACTGTTAAGCTTGCAAACAATTTGAACTTGATTACTCTTCTGCAGAACTCTGTCCTCCAAACAAAATCAATGGCAAAAGTGCTTTTGAATTTTCCTGGGAACAGAATCGGGCTCTTACAATGTGCTCATCTTTCTAAAATTGTCTCAGAATTTAAATTGCCAGCGTATTTGCAATGATACTTCGACCTTTGGGCCACATGGCTGGTTAGTCCACCAGTATGGCTCTACCAGCAAAGAGCAACTTTAGTCATGTAGCTGAGAGGATCCCAGCTGTGCCAGGAGTGCCCTGTGTGGTGGTGTGGACCCTCTGAGCAGCCTGGCTCAGGAGCTGCAGCTGGAGGCTTCTCACGCTGAGAAGGGATCAAAATTTGTTCTGTACAAAGCTGGTTTTGGTGTCTTGATGAATTCTCATTACTTGCCTGACTCGGAGAGATATGCATCCTGCTCCAGTGTACTGAGATTTGTAAACTTTCTTGCTCTGAGAATTGTGAATTTGTGAGTCCTTGCATGTTGATATTACCCAATGCATTTGTTCTCGGTGCTGCTTGCTGCCTCACCTGCCCTCTGTAGATCCTGTCAGACCGGGTGCGGTTATTTGGGCCATGGTTTCATTTCCTTGTCAGCCATGTTGGAACGTGAGGCTGTGATACCCATGGAGCTTGTGGAGAGGTATGTGTGTGATCCCCAGGACCCTGTGTTTGGGAACTCTGCTGGGGCACAGTGCCCCACGCCAAGCCCCATGCACCCGTCACATCCCTCCTTGCCTCATGTTTGGTTGGGTACACCAAGAACATCCCTTCTTACAGAGGCTTGTCTGTCACTGGCTCCTGTTAGTCAAAGGGTATTTGCAAATTCTGCAGGATCCTTCCACAAGCACCTGGGATATTTTATTCTTCCCCTCTAATATTAAATTCTGGATCACTGAAATAGAACTAAAACCACCAAACCTTATCACTGGGACAAGAAGTAGTAACTTGGACTAGTTTCTGAATATGTCCCTTTATTACTAATTTAGTAATTAGTAAATAATTAGTAAGATGATGCACATTAGTAATCTGGATTTGACACCTCACAAATTTCAGCCATTGTTTTTGAGGGAAGACAACAGCTTTTGTCTGGAAGGAGTGACTTTGTGAGCCTTACAGCCCCATCTTTAATTACATGAAGCTGGTTTCTAAGACAAGACATAATTTCAGAAAGACACAAAGTATCTGTATAATTACCAGTTTCTTAAAGTACTTGAAAATGGTGAGAGGGAGCATATTGCAAATATCTAAAAATAAATAGTTTGTAAAGCTATAATCATTATAAAACAGAATTACTTGTGAAGATGATATTACACATGTTAAGAGTAGTCTGACACTTAAAACGTGTAGTACATATGTGACTGGAAAAAACAAGCCAGTAAGAGCTGTATTAATGACAATTTTTATTTCTGTTCTGTCATTTAATGGATGTTAAATTGCAAAAATGAGGAAGGAATGTATAATATTTTTAGATAATTTTAATTTAATCCTGAAAATCTTTTTTAAAAGAAAACACAGTTTTTGAAAACAGGAGCACACTTGTATTTTGTGAAATAAAGCAGAATACCCTTCATCAAGAGGTAATCTCTCATTTTGACCACCCCACCAGTTCTTATTTTACTTTTTCTTTCTTATTTTTTTTTTTAAGTTTAGATTCTATTGCTGGCTATATTGGAAAACTACTAAAATACTATAATTTTCCAGATAATGTTCTTAACTTCTTGGCATATATTCCTTCTTTCAAACCCCTCAGGATAATCCACAGCTTCACAAAAACATGAGTCAAATACATTACAAATTTCCCTCAGAGAATCAACATCTTTTCCAGCTGTTTGGATAGTCTGTCTAAAACCTGACCAGACCTCTCATCTCCCAGTATTGTTTGGGCTTTTATTTTTTGACTTTGATTTCTTCAGTGTTATTTCTAAATGGAGCCAATAATTTCAGTCTCTTTGGTTTTCTTTACAGTACTTACACTGGACAATAAAATGTTCTATTATCCAAGGAAGATTGTATTGTTTTCAGCTATTTCTATTCACTAGTGCAAAATTTCTTACCCATGTCAACAAACCCCCTTTTAAAATCCTCCCTAGGTAGTTTCATATATTATTTATAGATTAAAATATCTCTCACCAAATTTCTAAATGGACTTCTACTTGTTTTGATTGGTTTCAGTTAGATGCATGGCAATTATTTGGGCCATATAAAGTTCTTGGTAGATGTTTTCTTTTAAATACAGTTTTGGCAACCTGATAAGTTGTCTTTTTTTTTTTTTTTTTTTTTTTTATTAAGGGAAGAGAAAGAGCATGCATTTGTGATTTTTCCAGTTATTTCCTTGTGTATTTTTTCTGGCAAGGCAGTCTACATCTAGCTGTAACAGCTTTAAGGATTGACAAGTTAGCTAGTTAGCAGCCTAAGGTGAGAATTTGGCCTCCATAGTTTTCCACCTCAGTTAGAAAAAATAAGCTTATCCCTTAGCCTGTCTACCCAGGACCATTTATTTCTTTTAACCCTTAAAAAACCTTTATTGATTATAGAGAATTATCTTAAAAGAATCCAGAGTTGGATCAGTTAATATGCACGAAAATAGGATCTCCTGCTCTATTTTTCATTTGTTGCTTGCAAGAGGAAGAAAGTAAAGGAGGTTATAACCATAGTAACGTTATGTCCCAAATCTCACAGTGTATTAGATCATACTTTTAAAGTACTCTATTAAATATGATAGCCAGCAATCAGGAAAGTGTTGGTCACTTGAGTTACCCATGTCTCTCTCAGTAGAGGTGCTTATTGTGTGTTTTTTTTCCTCGATGACAAATGGTAGCTGATGGTTCCTCCTGAAGATAGGGACAAACACAATAGTGGTTCTTAGGTGTTTTCAGCCCCAGACTGCTCTGTTTTTGTCCAGCAGGCTGTGGGCAGGTTTGTAGCTGTAGGATATGATGCTGCTCTGCTGGCAGCCCTGCTGAGGATCCCAGTCCTATACCTGACCCAGTCTGAAGACCCTGAGCCATCCTGCTGGTGCTGGGTCACTGGGGGTATGTGCCAGAGGGCTTCAGTCTTTCCCTTGCATCCACTTTCTCCCTGTCTCTGGCTTCTGGCCCTCTTCTCCTGCAGCTGGGCAGGGGGAGCGTGCCCCACACTTCCCCACCACTGCCCGTGCTGCAAGTTCCCACCCATGGCATAACCTGTGTGGTTGCTTTACCACCCCCACTCCATCTGTAGGCTTAAAAATACTTTTAAAATAATTTCAAAGGCATACTACTGATGTTGAAGCTTGCCCAGATCATTCTAATTGAACTAAGTTAGCAAATAATTACTTGAGCAGGTATGCCAGCACATTGTGGGGAGAAGAAACCTCTGGCATGCCAGGGGAAGGAGCTGACACGTGGTGATGACAGCTGGGTTAAGGCATCAGTCATCTTCTTGCAGAGCTCTGCTGCAGGCGGCACTGGCAGCACAGTCACTGCCCCGGGCACGGCGCTGGGCTGCCTTCTGCACCACCTAGGTGACTTGCCGTAGTGCCCATGTTCCCTGAGTTGTCCTATAAACTATAGTTCCAATGTGCTGCACATTGAATTTTATGTGTCTATGTGTAGTCTGATTTGTAGACATGAAAGAAAAGGTCATTTTCCAAAAGAAAACCTGGTTTAGGGACAGCTCTTTGCCTTTCTAGGGATTCTGAGATGAGCACAGTTGGCAGAGCTGAACACAATGAACAGTAATACATCTCTTCTGCTAAAATGTTACATACCTATATCCACATGACACTATTTATGTGTACATAGAGTTATGTGTGCATCTGATATAGTAGGTATCTAGTGTTTCTAGGGTGCAATATATATAATGGGTTCTGCATGCAATGAAAATTTGAATATCCTTGTCTATCCAGACAGCCTAAATTATGCTGGTGACTACTCTGTGAATTTAGGAGGTCTAGTAAAACTTTATTCAGTGCTATTCATGTGTGTTTTAAGGCTTAACTGTTATTTATGGTGTTCTTTAAAAGTAGCTTTACCGTGGTGGTGTTTCAAAGAAGTACAAAAATCCTTAGGGCCCAACATCCTGCAGTGGGGAAACTATTTGGTTAAGCTTGAAGAGGTCTTGGTGTTGACCTGTTTTTAAGAAAGTGAGCACTTGCTATTTGATTAGACTTTGAACTCTAAAAAAATACTGTGTTGAATGTTTTATAGAATAGATATTCTCTGGCTCTTAAGGCTGTGAATGGCTATTTGATAAAGGCCTTAATATTTGCAACTCATTGTGGAAACTTTCTTGTTTTGTGAATCTGGCTGATTTACTGCGACATAAGTTAGTATTAATCCTTCTCATTATAAAGACTGCATTTAGCTTCTGGCAGTATGCAGAAGTTGTTGTCACATGTTTCTAATTTCTGAAAATTAATGTTTTTAAGATAAACATGGAAAGAAAAAACTCTGGACACTTCATTAACAGGAAAGTAGTTGAAGTTCTGCCATAAACGCTTATGAAAAACTGTACAATACTGTTTGGCTTCATATAATTCCTGGGGAATTCAGATCCTTGAATAAGTAATAGTAGTTTTATAATATTCTGTGACAGAGCATGCTTGTTATGTAAACATAGTTACTAAAGATGCTAGGACAGATGTGTTTAATACTATAAATTGATCTTACTTGAGCACAGAAGTGACTGAAGTCCCTTTGAATACTAATAGACCTAATGCTTGTGCCAAAACTGCAGAATTTATCTGAATCTTTGACCTTTATTAAGCCTTTTTGATTTGAATACACATTTCTGAGCTGTGTCTCAAGTTGCAAGTTGCTTGCTTTAAGCCATCAGCCCATAAACTTTTTGTAACATGTAATTGAGTCTCATTTCCAGTGCAGAAGAACAGTAATGCTGGGTGAGCACTGATCAAGGGACTAAACAGTGAAGGTGGTATGTTTCTTGTGACATCCCATAAGGAACTTGAATTCTCAAATTTTCACTATATGGTCTTCAGTTTTACGGAGTGTGTGTATGAACCATGTTCTGAAATAAATTGCTGGTATAATGGCACTTGCCATGTGGGTCAGGAAAAAGTAAACAACCCCATGGTCAAACCTCCAACAAAACTGATAGTGTTACTAGCCCTTATTAATGAGTGATTGCCTCCCTTCCTACTAAGAGGATGGTGATGCTAAGAATCAATATAGATCTTTGTTCTTCCCTACCCCCACAGCTTCTCCAGATTTTAACTACTGGATAGTTCCTTGTCTTTGTTTCTGTATTTTGTAGTTTTTTATCACTGCGGTAGGGTCTTGAGCCTGCCCATGTCTGTGTAGGCACATCCTTGTGGTTAATGGCTATTATCTTTGCAAATAGATAAATAATTTTTAAGACAAAAAAAAAAAAAAGGCAATAGATCTGTTTCTAGTGCAAATTTCATTCTTTTGAGTGAGAAAGAAATGGATTAAAACTTAAAAAATATTCAATATTTCAGATTATTAATAATTAAAATCAATGCCAATCTGTTTTACTAGTCTTAATATAGTATTTTCTTGTGTCAAATATTTTGTTGATGAGACTTTTTAATAGATTAATTGGACAACTAATGAACCTTGCCTAACCATGTCAGTGTGTGGTCTAAGAATAGTATGTCTGCAGCTTCTGGATTAATCGTGGCTTTAAACATAGAATCATAGAATCCTTTAGGTTCGAAGAGACCTCTAAGATCATCAGGTCCAACAATTAAGCCAACGTATAAGTCCTCTGCTAAAACAGATCAGAATCTGTCAGGGTTGGAAGGGACCACAAGGGTCACCCAGTTCCAACCCCTCTGCCATGAGCAGGGACACCTCCCACTAGATCAGGCTGTCTAGAGCCTCATCCAGCCTGGCCTTAAAGACCCCCAGGGATGGGGCCTCAACCACCTCCCTGGGCAACCCATTCCAGGGTCTCACCACTCTCATTGTGAAGAACTTCTTCCTCACATCCATCCTGAATCTGCCCACTGCCAGCTTTGCCCCATTCCCCCTAGTCCCGTCTTTACTCGATATCCTAAGAAGTCCCTCCCCAGCTTTCTTGTAGGCCCCCTTAAGGTACCGGAAGGCCACAATGTGTCTTTTCAACTGGGGCAGTGCACCTACTGCATACTATTTCCTCTTCCATCTCGATTGCCATATCGGGGTATGCTGGTCAAGAAACTTGGATTGCTTTGGTCTCCGATAAAGTTGAAAAAGTCCCAACATTATTATGTTGAAATAGTTCTTTGCTTAAAACAAAACAAAACAAAAACACAGAACAACCCTTTTGTTGAAACTGAAATATGTCATGGGAACCTGTCAGTTTTAATGGTAGAATTATGGAAAAGCTCAGTAATTTGTTTTATTTTGTATTGAAAAGATTGTCCCAGTGTTCTCAGCAGTAAGGTAATATTGAAGACGTAACAAAGGTATTAAAATAATACTTGAAATGTTACATTTTTAAAAATACTAAAACTAGCAACTTCTTCAAACCAGTTGGGAATGGTAATTTTGTAGCCAAAGTAGTTTGGCTTCTTCTGACTTCAAAGAGGTATTTTAGACTTCCTGTAAATTATTTCAGGATGTATTGATTGATAACGTGATCCTAGTTCTCTATTGACTCCAGCATGACTGGCAAGCCACTGGTGTTTCCATCCTTACAAGCCCAGTTGTCAAGGCTCCAAGCTTCAAAAGAAGGCTTAGTGGAGGAGACACACATTTCTCCTTTGAACTATGATTACTTTCCCCTTTTCAGTTCCGCATATCCCCTGCGTCAGCCCTGGAGAAGCTAAGGGAGCTCTGCTGCTCTGGTATCCTACATAACTGATACTTGATAGTTTTGTCTGGCTTTTTGCGATGTCTTTACCCTGGATATCCTGGTCTTCCACCTTGACAAGGGTCAGATTTCCCATGTGCCCCTGCCTTCCCTGGGGTCTCTTAGCAGGCCCTGAGGGTCTCTGTGGTGGCAGCCAGGCAGGTTGCAATGCACCCTCTCTTCCATACTCCTCCACCTAGTCTGTATTTTGTCACCTACCTTTGCCTCTTTCCTTAAAAAGGAAGCACTAGTGTCATTATGTGGACACTATTTTAATCCACTTCCTAAAATATAAAGGAATGATTGTTTGGAGTTAGGTTCTTAGCCTTCCCCAAAATGAACTGTCTGTCTTTGAAAACCAAAGAATATTTCTTAATTTAAAAAATACAGCTTTACACTTTGCTACACTGTCAGTGAAAAATAGCAATTGAACTTTCAGATTGCATTTAGTACTATTCTGAAACTTCTATTCACTAAACTAGTAGACATTCAATAATATATTTTGATTTCTTAATAGAAATAGCATAGAGTGATAACTAGTAATGTCTGTGAGGAGACTTAAGGGAATATTTGAATATTTTCTCTTATTTCTCACATCTGCAGTACAGCAAAGGCTCATCAGGTCCTGGTGTCCCTAGGCATACCATCTTTGTTTCTGCCCATTTCTTTACATTCACCTGACACAAATATTTCCACAACTTTTGGCGTTATCAGTCACTTTCATAAGGAGATGTGTAAAGGCTTTCTAATAAAATTTTATTGTTTGACTCTGACTTTCAGTATGTGTTTCCAAGATACTCTTGTTCAGCTGAAAGTAGGCTCTTTCCTTTAAACATGTGCTGCTTGCAGGCCAGGTTCTGAACCTAGGCTGTGCTAAGTGCCTTGATTGCAGGCTTGTTCTGTTTGGCTTGGTTTTCTTAATTTTCCACCACAGCTAAAACACCAACGTTTTGTCTAGCAGGGAAAGTGCTTTGAGCTTCTGCATGGAAAATTATGTCTTTGTTTATGCAGATTGGTTTTATGTATTGTTTCTTCCTTTATCTGCCATCTGGTGTTTACTCCTGTTCTTTCTGGAGGTTCTTTCCTTCCAACCTCCAAAATACTTCTTTTTGTACCAAATACATGATGCAGCTCCTTTTTTTTGTGTGACCCTGAAGAATCCAGCCTGTTCAGTGTATTAGCCACTTTTTTAAAAAGTGTTCGACTAACAATGGCTAGAGTTTAGAAGAACGTGTATTGCTTTAGTCACCTGACAAATACATTCCTGACTGCCTGAAACTGGATTTCTGCTGAAACTGGAAGTGGTTTTGTTTTTCATGAATCAAAATAAGATGTCTGTGGGAGAAAGTGGAAAGCATTGTGTGTTCATTAACAGAAGGTAGGATGCTGACCCCTGAACTCATTTCTGAGTTCCACAAAACTAAATGTAAAAATAAGGTCCTAATATGTCTAGCTTTGCTTATTTAACTTAAAATATAAGCTGCATATTTTGAAGGCAGAAATGTAAATTAGAAAAAGTAAGTGATCTGCATAGCATGAAGTTCCTTGCAGTTTTTGTTTCTCTCCATTTTGCATTCTATCATTTAAATAGGTGTATTTTTATGGGGCATAGGATTAAGCATAGATTGACATAAGTATTTCACACTATTGCAAACAAAAAATGTTAACGTGAGAAGAAAACTCTAGTTAAAAAAACTGAGCTGACCATTTCAATGTCAATTCACTGATTCAAATTCATTGAATTAAATTAAAACACAAAACCCAGAATTGTTTTTTTATTAACAGCTCCACATATTGATAGTTCTAGCATAAGTTGAACTCTAACATTATCAAGACTGGAATGTGTATTAAACCTTCCTCCTTGTTACTCAAACATGTATGTTAATTCTCACATATGGAATCTTTTGGGTTTTTTTAATAGCTGTGTCCTTTACAATAATGTTAGTAATAACAGCCATAACTAAGTATTGACTTGGATGAGGACTAGGTATGGATATTGGGACAAGCACTTTACAAGCTGTTCATAGCATTATACTTTAACAGCACAGAGAGTGAGCATGACTTCAGTTACTCTTAGCATTGTTGAGTTAGAATCATAGAATCATTAATGTTGGAAAACACCTCTAAGATCAAGCCCAGCCATCACCCAGCACTACCACAACCATAAAACCATGTCCTTAGGTGCCATGTCTACACGCTTTTTCAACACCTCTAGGGATGATGACTCCACCAGTACCCTGGGCAGCCTGTTCCAATGCCTCACTACTCTTTCAGTAAAGAAATTCTTCCTAATATCCAGCCAAAAACTCTCCTGGTGCAGATTGAGCCCATAATGTTGTCACACTGCTGGTCTAAGAGGCATAATTTTGAGAGTAAGAAGTCTTAGCTTGGGATGATTGAGTATTTTTAATCCTATTACAATAAACTACAAAAAGGAGCATTATTTTGTGAAATGGCAATGTTTTCCTCTTAACACCCACGTCAGTTTGTCTGACTGAACTAAAACCTTTAGTGTTAGTCTGCTGTTGCTATTAGAAGAGAGTGGGTTTCTCTATGAAACTTTGCAATTGATTTAAATTTAATTATAACTGTGACATCAAAGTGTTTTGTTTGAGTACTTTTAGGTCAGATGGGTGTGTGTCCTTGCACGGTGGAAGGATGCAGAAAGCGTTGTACTCGGGTAAGCTGAGACTCAAGTGGTCAAACTGACATAAAAATTTCAAATACCAGGCAAAAGTTAGGGCAGGAGTTAGTTACCATCAGAGTACAAAGCTGAGCTCGGGGGTCTGATGTTTGCTCACTATTTAGTGGGCACCTGCAAATCCATCTTTGTGGAGTGTGCTGATGGGGGAGTGCCTGGTGGGTTGGTTGTTCATGAGGGTAGGCGCAGGGTTCATTGTGTCAAAGCAGGGGCTTATGCAGCCACAGTCATCAAATAGAGCCAAAGTTTGCCAAAGGCTTATAAACAGACCCATAAATGATCACCCTTGGATATATAAAAAACAGTGATGCCAAAGAATACATGGACTTTAAATGGGTGTATAACATTGTAGGAATGCCTATTATTTTTAAGACTTTTTGAGTATTCAGGTGTTTAAAAGTAGCAGTCCATAGAGCCTTACTACTCTTAACAGATGAACATATATAACTTTTTGTGTCTACTACTTCATTTGTTGGCACATCTTTTCAACTTGCTAGGTCAATGTCTGAAGTCAGTAGGGACTGTTTGAGGTAATTTTATATTTGTTACAAAAAGGAAGGTATGTAAACGTGAAGGGCCAATCCAGGCCAGCTACTGGTTGGCTTACATCCCCTGAAACTTTTATATGAACCCATTGTGGCAGGAACTTCTGCAGAAGTAGTGCATGAGTAGGGATCTCGGGTTACTACTTTTTGGATCCACCACTGAGTGACTGACAGAAAGGGAAACAATGCCAAAAAGAGAATAGTTGAAAAGAACTCCACAAACTGCCATTTTCTCCTGTCCATTTGTCTTCAGCCAGGTTTAGACAACCTTAAACATCATCTATTCCCCCTCAGATTCGCTCTCCTAGAGAGGCAGGCAGACGCAAGCAAAATGACTGAGTTGGAGCACTCTTAAAATGTCCTTAGCGAAAGATACCTTATACTTACTGAAAGAATTTAATTTAAAAAAATTAATTCACTTCAGATAATGGAAGAATTGGGCAATGACTTAAAAAAGCAGGACCCTCCCGCTCCCCCTGCCATCAGAAAATGATTAAACAGTTCAGGCAGGTGTAATCAGTGCTGATTGTCCAAGCAGATGCTCTGGGTGGCTTTTTTGTTCTCTTTTCCTGCAAAAACTAGGACAATTCCCTAAAAGCAACAAAAGAATTTGCACTGATTCTTTCAGACACCTGCTGCAGAAGTTGTATTGGAGAAGTGTAGAAATCAGAGGCACTAGAGAAGATCACAAGCATCTGACCATTCTTCAGAGGTAGTGAAAATATTCAGATGGCAAAGATATGGCACAGAGAGACCTGGAAGAGAAGAATAAGTTTCTTCTGAACAGTTTTCTTTATACAAAGGAAAAAAAAACCCTCTGTGTTTCCATTTATATTTGCAAACCAGCTTGTTACTGTGCTAGGAGACTGGAAGTCACACCTAAACATACAATAGGATTTACACAAGTAGGTGCTCTTTATTAAAGTTATGTTGATCATCTAGTTAGCCTAAAGTGACTGTCAGAGCTGTAAAATCTTACTTGCTTTCCCAAAAACTTCCCATTAACTCTTGTCTCTCACTCTCTGCTGACAATAACAACATGGATTGGGTGTTTTATCAGTTGTCAGAATAAGTAAGCATGAAAGGCTTACAGAAGGAACATCTTAATAGTTATGGTTTAATGATTTATCAAACTCCATGCTTTCTCCCTGTGGGAGCTACAACTACTGTATGTTATAAATTCAAGGATTTACAGTTAATGTGATCACCAGTGGAGGTGTGTGCTTTTGTGGAACTATCTCTATCATTAGGTTTATGTGAGGGTCTATTCTCATTCTATAGTTTTACTAGTCATGATGTAACATAAAGGTCAGTTAAACACAGCTGAAATTTCCTAAGTGATTTCTACTTGCTGCTTAAGACTGCTTAGAGTTCTGGGCCTGACGCAGGCAAGCTTTTGCTCCTGGAGCTGACTTCATTAGGGAACCTTAATGTTTCTCCAGACCAGGATGTTTCTTTGGTTCCTTTAATAGTATATCCAAATCTGACATGCTGGTCTTATTGTCTTGCTTGATTACGTTCATATTGTCAACATTTTATTAAACTATATTAAAGAACTTCAGTTTAGTACACAATCAAATATATTGCATTGCATAATTTTATTATACATTATCATATTGGATGGTGAAATATTTTGAAAATATAACTCTTCCCATTAAAGAATAATATAGCCTGCGATATCCCATTAGTTTTACAGGTCAGCCATATAAACCACAACTGTATTAAATGAACAGAGCACTTCCAGTTAACACTTTCTATGCAAGTTAGGTGGTTGCTTTTATAAGGTATTACAATATGTAAAGAGGTGTCTGCTGCAGTATTTTGCCATAATGCTTAATATCTTTGCTTTTGTAGGTGTAAACCAGACCCTTTATACTGCTTTAATGTATTTTTTGCATGTATTATAAACACACCCACACATGCATCAGTTCAGCATTCCAGCAAGGCAGCTGATTTTAAAAAAATGTTGTTAAACAAGTTGAAACTGGTTGGCACATATCTGAAGAGAGAAATCAAATAAAACTGGCAACTAAAGAGGAAGGGAAGTTGATATTGGCACTTCATCACAGAGGTCTCTAGGTAAAACATATGCAAAAGCCCTTAAAATGTAGTTCTACTTTGAAAAGTGACTATGTAAAAATGTCACCTTACTCAACAGATCTTATTCCTTTTATGTACTCAGTGTTGCATCTGCTTGCCCTTGTAATAAAATGCATACTTTTCCTTTAGTTGTTTTTCCTGTTAACTCTACAGCATCACCACAAACTTGGCTTACATTTTGACATTTGTACTATCAGTCACTTGACAGAGTTTGCAGAGGATTTTAGGTGCAGGTTCACTGATGACAGCAAGAGAAGATCATACTTAAGCTGTCATGTTCCAGCCTGAATTTGAATTACTTGTACCTTAAACTTCATGTCACCACTTTTACCATTTTGAATTTAAGTTATCTCAGTTCCTTTTAAAGTAATATTTAGATTGAAGTTTTAGCTTCAGTGGGCCAGTATTTCATCACAGACCACAGAAAATGATTTCTGAGCATTTAGGTCATGATTGCAATGGAGTAAATCTGAGCTAAAGAGCATGTTATAGGATATAGGAAAAAGGAGCCACTCAGCTATTTCTAGAATTACTTTCTACATCAGGAAAATACTTTCAGGTGTAAGTGGTACAAATATTACTTATGTTACATAATTTCGGAGGGGGTTTTAGAAGTGTAATAAAGTGGTATTGAAAGTAAGTTTTCAGTCTTGTCCTTTTGCCTTAAGTTTAAAGCTGTTCAGAAGAGCTTTTTATTACTAGTTAAAATTTTGCAGAATTCATTTTGTCAAAGTAAGGAGGTGTTTTTGGCCTGTTATCATGACAGATACTTCCTTAAGCATGCTGAAAATATTCTCAATCACTTTCTTAGACTCATGAACTGATATTGGCATAGTGCAAGATATTTGTTGTATCTTTAACTTTTCTGTGTGCTTACTTAAATTTCTTATTCTTACTAGATGTAAAGTAGCACTGAAGCATGCAAATAAATTACAAGTATCTAACTATGTGTTAGTCAGCACTCTTAAAATCCTAATTATCACTGTTATTTGTAAATAGGGTTGTCTGTTGTCTGGTCCACCTGTGTTTCTTTTGCAATTTTTATTTCATCTGTCCTCACATGGTAGTGCTTTCCTTTTAAATAATAAGAAAGAAAACAAAAGCATGTCCAAAACTTAAGGAGACATGAAGGATTCCATGCTGGGTGACTGGCAAAAAATGTTGTAACAGCACTTTGATAAACTCAAAACTTAAAACTTGAGGTTAAAATACTGCATGAGTATCAACACTGTGATTTTCAATCCTGATTAGGAAATGGGATGCTCCAAGAATTTTGAGTAGTTTGATGTGGATAAAAAAAGGTAAAGATAAGTGAATTAGGGTTTTTTGGGCTAGGTATTCTTTCACAAAGAAAAATTTCGTAGTGGCTGGTGCAGTGCAAATACACTTAGGTGACTTCACAGTTCCCGATGGCATCCCAAAAGGGTTCAAAATTGCCTGGAGAGTGTTAGAAAGGCTTAATAATATATTCTAAAATAACCTGAAACTTAACTAAGATGACTGTTTTTTTTCTTGGCATTGTAAATGTGTAAGTTGAGGTGGTGTGAGAAATATTTTTCTGGTTTTAGTATTGTGACCCTGGAAACACACCTAGTATTTGGCTCTTGGAGTGATGGTATGATCAGATGAGCTAAAAAGCCATTCAGTTCCATCAAGCTTGAGAAATGCAGCAATGAAGCAACTGTATGTTCAGCTGAGGACACTAATGTTGGGACCTTTTCTGCTTTTTCTTCTAGTGAGATGCTCATAGTCAGCAGTGTGCTGCTGGTAAAACCCATCATTTCAGCTAAGAGAAAGAGCCATCCACATGCAGAACACTTTTCTCAGATGCACCTTTTGTCCTAGTTCAATCTCCTTACAGCCCTAAGAAGGTTTTCTAGTTGGTATATGCACACTGAAGGAGAGAATCCTACATGCTTATCTCTCCTTTTTCTACACTTGTAATAGGACAACAGTTTGTTTCTCAAATTAAACAACTTTTTAATGTGTCAGGCCAGGTACTTTGGAATGAAGATGCAGGTTATTCATATACCCAGCCCATACCTGATTTGTGTGTTCTGACCTGGCTTTCTGCTTATGTAATGTAGTGAATGCACCAGGGAATTTGTGATAGACATGATTGGTTTGGGTTTTTTCCTCTCAAACAAAAAACATAAGTCTGGTGAACATTTTCTAATCTGGTGTGTGCTACCGTGACAACCTAAAACATGGCTCTGTGTGTGTTTGTACTATAAGCTGACTTGTGATGCTAAAGTTAGTAAAAGTGTGTTAACTTATTTTGTGTCCATCTTCTCTGCAGTTTCTCTTGCAGTCTTCCCATGCCTAACACTTACCTTTGGGTAGTAACTGACTGTGCCTCTGAGAAACAGGAGTGTTACCTGTATCCTTCAGCTCCATTTTTTTGACTCCTCAGTGAATGAGGTCTAGTTACAAGTCATCGTAACAACACATGAAATGCCACCTGAAATGTCTTGTGTGTGTTATGCAGATTGTCAAATCAGGTGACATGGTGATCTCTCTGAACCTTAATCTATGGACTGCAGTCTTAGTTATCATGTCAACACTCTGGGGGTTTTATGTATTCAGGTCAATAATATTGAAAGTCTGGCATGTCATGTTTTGAGACACTGGACTTTTGCTGGTCTCAGAGACAAAATACAGGTTTTGAGGGATTTTTTCTTCATTGTAATGTGTGATCTGTCATGGTTATGCCAAAAATCTGTTGATGCAATTTCTGTTGCCAGTGCTTTGAATCAGGGAGGGGGAAGGACTCAAAATAAAAACATATGTCATAGAATTTAGGATTTAGATCTAAATGCCAGCTTCTCATGAGGTCCATAGCCATTATCTGTCTGTAGAAAATTAGGTACACCTACCACCTCAAGTTATTGTGATGTGTATGTTTTTTCAGTCAAGCTATGGTATTAGCAGGTAAAGAGTTATTCTCTAGTTTTCATGACCACTTTAGAGCTGTAGAAAGAGACTTGGCAAAACAGTCCCCTGTAAAGACTGGAGAGTGATGATTATGTTCTTTCTGTTCATAATAAATGCATCATACTGTTTTTTCTAGCTACTTTCGGCTCTTCAAAAAACAACCAAAACTGATAGCAATTAATTATCTTGAGCTGCATGAAAGTAATTCTACTAATAATTGCTGTGTGTCATTTTCTTCCATTCTGATATCTAGAAACCGTTTTCTGGTTTGTACTGTTGCTTTAAATAGTCGTTGGCTTGGGCAGAAAGAGAGGACTGTGTTGGGTCCAAGTATGTAGCTATCCATTTAGATTTGATCCATATTTCCATATGGTAGAGAGCCCAGATGATGTACTTACTAGTATACTTGGCAATTTTTTCCCCAGTGATGGGGATGCCTTAAAAATACATGAACATTATCTAAACTAAATAAAGCCTTGAATCTTGAAAAGCAGCTGCTGGGAGTCATCCCCTTATTCAAAGCAAATTCAAAGTGTGGTAGTAACATTCAGAGATATGAGGACATGTATGCCAGCAATGTTTTATGTTCTGGAACTGCTTTTGATTTGGTATTACTGACAGGCAAGCTCTTCCAGTATGTGAGCACTCTTGTGTGTGCTAACTTTAGTTTCTGCAGCTTCTTTCACTGTTCCCAGTTGATTCTCTTGAAACCGTGGGAAATTCATATCTCATCACCAACTGTGTTCTTAAAATGCAGCTCTCCTGTCTCCGTTCTTGCTTAAGTGCCCTACTAGGGCTGCAGACTACAGGTCTTACATTTTTGTACTTCTTGTTCACTTAAGTAATCTCCAGATAAATCTATCCCACCCCTATTTTTTTCCTTAGGCTTCAGCAACAAATTGTGTATTTGTCAAGTATGAAATGGCTTAATGTTTAGACCTAAATTAGGATTACTACTGCAGTTTCACTTTGAGACTTCAGATTTAAAAGCCCTGTTCTTCCTTTGCAATATAATATTCTTGGGAAGGACTGTGCTATTACACATATGTTTAATAAGCACACCAAATACTGTGAACAGAATCACTATGGAATATAGGCTTGCATTTTTAATAAGATACAGTGGTATATCTTCTTTCTTGCAGTGTGTTAATTTGAATTATAATTCATTGTAGTCAGAGAAAGATATTGTGGCTGACTGCTACTTTCACTTCTATTTCAGTATTCCTATTTATCACAAAAACATAGTAACAAATTACATTGAATTTTGTAGTCCATATTTTACTGACTACTTCACCAGTACTTCCGTGGTCATACTTGGACGTTTTTCCCAGTTTTCTTCTCACCAGAGTTTTTACCATTCAACTACCTTTTTGTTCTTCTAAAATCTGAATAAGGGTGCTGTTTTTATGTGAAGATATAGACTTAGATTTTTGGATGGCACTACTTTGTCCCATCATCTTTGCGTCAGTTGGAGGAATTTTACCTTTTAAATTATTTTTATTTACTTTTTTTTTTAACTGATTGTACCTTAATGCTGACACTCTGAAAGTAAATGGTAAACTTCTGGAAATTTTCCTACAGATTCTCAGATGTTATTAATGATCAAGTATAAATTACCTAGGTTCTCCTACACATTTTAGTTGACCTTGTTCAGAACTGTGCTTAGATTTACACCTTTGTCTTCATTATTTGGGCCAGGATGTTTGCATTTACTGTTTCTTTTTAAAATAATCTCTCCACTCTGTTCACCTCACAAGAATAATTCATATCTGGATATCGTATTGAACTAAGGTTGAACTTCATTTTTTTCATGAACAGACATGAAGCATGTCTTATTAGTTTTATTTACTTGTAGTGTCTGAATTTTTTAGCTGAAAAAATTAGTCAGGAGAACATGTAAAATATAAAGAGGAAGTAACTCTATGCAGAGGTCCAAGAAAGAAGAAAGAGAAGAATAAAACTGAAGGATGGAGTACTGCATAATTAACATGTGGTAAGGTTGTACTTTTAAGTAAGTAGAAATAACAGTGTCATGAAAGTGAGTAATCCCTTTACAGGCTGTCCAAAAGATGTTGACAATATATGCAGAGAGTGGAAGAGTGGGAAGGATCAAATAGAATAACATGGAAGAAAATATTGTGAGCTTTCTTGGACATGTAAAGATAGTTTTAAAATCTGGTAAATATAACTAGGAAGTATGAAAATGTAGGTAAAACAAGTCCTCATTTGTGAGGAGTTTGTGAAAAAGGGATATAAAGAGATCTGGCAAGAGGAGAAAAAATAAGCAGAATGAAATCTTACTAAAAATTTGACTGAGTCTTGCCTTCTGAATAATGGAAGGAGAGACATACAGAAGGGTGACTCGCTTAATGGCTATATAAGTGCAGGAAAATGAACTTTCAAATTATTAAACAATACATATAAGCAGACAAAAAAAAGGTTGGAAACAAAAAAGGAGATGAGCAATCTGCAGGTGCTACATTAAAAATGAGAAGATGAGAAAAATCCTGGAAGGAAATGTATCACAAGGTACAGACTTCTAATGGACTTACAGTTGATCTGAGGGTTATCTGGGGCTTTTCCATAGTTACAGTCTGTACGCTGCTACCTCCCTCTGCAGATTCTCCATTTTCTGATGAGGTTTGGATCTGGGCTGCATCATTTTAGAGAGTGAGTCCATTAATAGGATTACAGTCCCCTGCACACTTGTTCATTTTCATGAAACTTGGAGATTTAATATATTGGAGGCACATCTCTGCCAAATTACAAGGGGGATAGAGTCAGACAGATAAGTCCCATAGTGCAGCAAGTCTCTTTTCTACTGAAAAGAGGGAGAAAGGGACACAACTACACTCCAAGCAACAGGTACACAGTCCAGGTGTATATATATTGTCTATGTTGGAAAGTCAAAAAATGCATGAAACTATTTAGGAGCTATGAAGAGTTGTGCTTTGGTTGAGAAAAGCAAAACCTGTGTCTGTGAGTGTTAGAAAATCACAAAGTTCTTAGACATTAAGGTCAAATGATTATTTACTTGTGTTACAGAGAACTGACCCTAGACAATAAACTTAACACGTTGTAAAATTTCCAGCAGAGATTGTGCATGGGAAAGTTAAGGTGAAACATGCAGAAATTTTCTACTTTTATGCCGTGGGGTCCTGCATCTATAATAAGGAAAAAAAAACATGCAGGAGGGCAAGAGTGAAAGGAAGATGTAGCTATTTCATTGTACTGGAGCAAATGTGCACAATAATGCAATTAATATCATGGAAGGATATAAAAGATACCTTGTAAGTGGATAAAGGAGCATAACAGTGGAAGGTCACCCCCAAGAAAATTTTGCCCTTAGTTGTTGGCAAAACAGATGTGTATTTATGGTAAATACACTGGTAGTCAGGTAATACTTGGATGGAATAAAATGTAGGCAATTAAACAAGTAGAACAGGAAGCACCTTACAAAGACAAATCAGAAAGCAGTGTGAATAACTGCTCACATAAATCTCTGGGAGCAAAAACTGGGGCACTGTGCTTTGAGCTAGTGCAGGATTGCATTCTTAGTTCAATGGTCTAGACAGCTGGAGGCCATTCTAGACTTCAGCCAATTAAATAAATTAAGTATGAGACATAGGACACAAAGATTAAAGTTAATTATGAAAAGAAATGGATGAAGCAGATTGTATAGACAGAGTTTCTTCATTGCGTCTCATCCGTTGAGCCTCATAGTGTGGTTGTTACTTCCAGCAAACTATTCTGTGGTTATTTTGCTTAAATGGCACATCTAGTTTGATCTGCCATCTGAAAGATAACAGGCTGCCTGTCTCAAGTGTCTGGAAAGCACCTACTACATTGAAGGTGTTAAGCAGATGCGTGAATATTAGTTTGCAGAGTAGAATCCAACCTTGCACAGCTACTTTCTGTGGTATGCTACAAAAGGCACAAGTTTGTTTTCCTTCAGAGGAATTCTCTTTCAGAAAATGTGCAAGGTATCTTTTCAGCAGTTTTGCTAATTGTATAGCTGAGGCCTCTGTGGCAGAAGCTGAGAGCAAATTAGCTAATACCTCTAACCAGCACAAGAATACTGAGATGAGCTCAATTTAAGAGAAGAAAGGGATTACGGAATGATATCCTAAAGCAATCCTTTAAAATATTCTTTAACTTTAAATACTAGCTTTCTTCAGATGTAGCAGTGTCTTAAGATGTGATCCAAACATACAGTACTTTTGTATATAGAGTTTTTTAAAGTTTGGGGTTTTTTTCCCCTTCATTATTTGCTACGTCAATGACTTTTGTTGTAAGCAGTCCATTTTAGTTGAAAGTTTAAATTAAAGCGTAATGTACGATTCTCATTTAAATGAAACATAACAATAGAAGATTAGTGTTAGATGAAAGAGAGTTTAAAGGAAAAGAATCTAACTGGATATAATTCAAACATTTTAAAAAGAAAAAAGTTAATTAGGACAACCAACATGAATTTATGCGAAGGCCTGTGTTGAGATGGCAAACAAAGAAAATTTAGTGGATGTTTATTTTGACTTCCAAAAAGAATGTTAGAAATTAATCACATCAGATATTGTTGGCTAAGGTAAGAAATCTTCTTGCCAATTCAATACTGTTTGTTAAATAGAAAACTGACTTACAACATTAAGCAAACCATAGCAATAGAATGTAACAATTATTTTAATAGTCAGAAATTACTAGTGCTTACTGTAGGGAACGATTGTGGGTCATCTAACTTATAAACATACAAAAGTTTCCATTATTGCATCACTGTGGTTATGAATTCAGGAAATGAAAATGATATGATTTATAAAGTAAAGTTACTTGGCTGTGCTGTACTTCATGTGTTTGCTACAGTGTTCAAACAGACATTTAGTACCGTTAATTCAGTGGACAAATCTGATTTCAAATGTTCCTTTCCTGCAGAACATGCCCCCAGGGACTTTGAAGTTCTGTTCTCTTAGGGGAACTCTCCTGGCATCAAAATCCAAGAGGAATGGAGAGCTACAGGCTTGTTGCTGTCATAGTCCTATCAACATGAGCTTTTTTCTTTTAAGACGGACTGAGCAGTCTGTCACTGTATCTTGAAGGGCTGGTTGATGCACAAAAGTAAGTTGGCTGGCAGAAGCTCAGTCAAAAGAAAAGAAAGAAAATACTGGTTCTAGTTTAAGGAACACTATCAGAAAATTGGGTGAAGTATTCATGAGCTACAAATCCTGCTAGATTTCTAGCTGTTGGCAGTGATCAAGTAGCATCAATGGCCAAAAAAACATTTTTCCATCTGTATTGTAGAAGTCTGAGAGTAGAGCACTGTTTTAGTGCAGATTTCTTTTGTCTGCTTCTGATTTGATATTTGCAATGTGCATTGATTTTCACTGTATTTTAACCCAGCTTCATAAGCTGGTAAGGAACATGGTAGCCTGCTTATTTGAGTGACTCTATCTCAAAAAACCCCTTCCCTTTAATATAACGGTGACTTTTTCTTGTCATTGAGTGACTCTGGAAACAGGGGTGTAAAAAACAAATCAACAAATATCCAGAGTCTCAGGATAAAATGGTAAACTAATGATGCTATGGGTGTTCTTGTATTGGTATTTAAAATACTGATTTTGGCCTATGAACACCTGAAGGCTTGGAACTTGCCTAGGTAGTTTATTCTAGCAGTGAGTAATGGAGGAGCTCAAACAAAAGATCTTCATTTAAAGGAGAGCAGTGAATGGCAATGTTCCATCAATATTGCGCTTCATTTTTTTCATTGCCTGTATTTTTATCTTGCTGAGTTTATTGCTGGAAGTAGAAGAGCTTGTAGAGATTTTGTAGATCTTGGTTTTTTTGTCCTACAGCCACACTGAGAGTTTTATGCCATTAACAATGCTGAATCTGCCTTCATACTGGATCTGCAGAAGAATTCTACAGATTGAAAACTTTTTATGCATGCTTGCTCACATTCATGGCTTGTCATAAGTTTGTTTTGGAAATAAAATTAAAGACCTTAGCTTTAGCCCAAGTAGCTGTAAAAACAGTTTTTATTTCATGCATTGTTGTGAACTGCAGAAAGAGCACTGTGGTTGAATGGAACCTCAGCTCAGGCAGTTCATGCTGCAATGTACAATTTGTATTGCACCCTAACAAAAAGTGTTGTAGCATTCACATAAATATCACTCAAGTTCAGATCAAAAATAATGTGTATTACCTGATACAACTTTTGGAAACATGAAAAAAGTAAGTTTAAAAATCTAATCTTTTGCTGTGTTAGAGCTGAAACATACTTAAGATTTTCAAAGAAGTTATGAAGAAATAATTGCTTCTAGCTGCAAACAGGCCCAGTTTATGAGGGTAGTTGACATTGTACTTCCCTCACAGGAGCTCTGGCATTGAAAGGGGTGCATAAAAGGGGACAAGTCCTCTCAAAATCCATAGTGTGTGTCCTCCAAGTTCTGCATTTTCCCAGCCAGGGCTGTTCTGCAAGTCTTCTGAGTTGCAGGAAGTTCTTTCACCCTGTAGCTGAGAGTCAGACTGCAGGCCCCCCAAAAAGGTGTGTGCTAGAGAATAGTAAGCCTGTGTGCTGACTTGAATAGCCTCAGTCACAGTATTCACCAAGTATACTCCAAATTTGCTAATAATAAAAAGAATTGTATATGTAATAAGCAAGAAACTGTTCAACTGTATTATGTCAAGTGATCTACATATCCAGGCCAGTGTAGAGAAATTGCAGCTTCATTAGACATTCATTATGTAAAGACTTGTGGCATAAAGCAGAAGAGATACAAGGTGTGGTTAAGTTACATTTAGAGGGTACAGGCTTGTTTGTGGTGGTGTTTAATCTGCTGACTGCTCATAGTCAAATAGAATTTTGCTTATTGCTTCTAGTCTTGGCAGTAAATTAAATATTGAAATCAACAACTTGTTACTACTTATATCTCTCTTGAGCAGCTATCTAAGTGACAAGCAGACATTGCTTCTGGGTGAGAGTGGGAGGACAGAAAATAGCTCACTGTTGCAGTATGTGGAAGAGGAATCCAAAAGAGATTTGAAGGTCTACTGTATGCCAGCAACACCTTTTATTTTTTTTTCTTCTTTTAACAGAGGTTAGTAAGAAAATGAAAAATACCACTTAAGCACATTACTTCACTTGATACACAGGCATGTTAAGATGCAACATGGCACGCAGTGAGATGAGGTTTGGTACATTGGTGTTTCTATCTTCTCTCTGATGCTTTGGCTTTATTTTAAGACAGCAAACTTCCCTGGGCAAGGATGACAGCAAGGCTTACTTTGAATACCAAACACTGCAACTGCCATCCTAGTTCAGCTAAAGAAAGCACTATCTTCAAAGGTCCAAGTACTTTCTAATGGTTTTTGTCCCCGCTCCTAGCAGATCTTGAGCCAGGTTTTTAGAGTCAAGTGTTTGTATCTGATTTGAGATACAGGAAAATCCCTTCCTTTTAGTTAAGAAGTACGTCCTTAATTAATCAAACAAAATATTCAGAAATGACTGTACTGTCTAAATATATAGAAGATTTTGAATAGAAGAGTATCTTCAATGTGATAGTGAGGGAGTTAATAAAGAAGTAATTTCCCATACTCCAGTAAGTGCTTAAAAAAAAAAAAAAAAAAACAATTGCAGTGGAATATGAACTTACTACCTGTCAGATCATTCATAGTCATAGTCCATGCCCACTTACCCTACTTTACACAAAGTAATTTGAATTAAATGAGTTCTCAGAGGATGTAAACTATTGAATTTGTCTTGAGCCAGGGTAAATGCACAAACTGTCGGCGTGATGCTATGATGTATATTAGCTCTTTGTTCAACAGCAACTTGTTCCCATGTTGAAGCTTCTGTAATTTTTAAAATTAAAAAGATACCTTGCTTAAAGTTTGATTCTATTTCAAAGAGCAATAGCTGAGATTTGTACAGAAGCTCTGTGGATTGTCTGTAAGACCAGAAATTGTCATAACTGATATAACTGTCAGCCTGTCAAGTCAATGATTGACATAACTGGCCTTTCTAGCTCGATTACTTTTCTTGCAAAAAAGATTTTAAGGCCAAGTCTAGTTAACATTCTAAGTTGACGTTTTAAACATTATTTTACTGTTGACTATGCAAGACTGAAATTTACTCCACATATCTTTACATTATAAAACGTCTTTCTCTGAGTATTCATTAGTAAATAGAGGTAGACACTAGAAACAGCAAGCAATTTAGTTATAGGGAATTGATTTACATATGATTGCATGGCCCAGTGTTTTTAACCTTGAAGCAATACAAATTTTTAAATTGAAATTGAAGCAGTAAATCTTTCCTTAGAAAGATGCACACTGTACTGTGTGCATCATTACTGAAACCATTTTACTTTGAAGTACAGAATGAACACTTAATTTGTGTTTATTATTATGGAGGAAACCGGTTGATTACAGGAAAAAAAAAAAAGCTGGCAAATATGAAAATATGACTGTGATTTGGGCAAAGTTCCAGAGATGGGAGAGTGTGATGCTTTTATCTTTAGAGGGTCTTTGACTGCTGCATTGATTCCATTAATACCTCCAGTATGGCTAGTGTCATACTTTGTGCATTTGCCTCTGTGTCTTCCCTTTCTGCTACACTGCAAGGGAAGGTATTTTGGTGTTTAATTCTCATTAGTAGAAAACATGGCGGAATAACGTGCTGTCTCTTATTTCCCTGGATTGCATGGAACACCATTGTAAAACCAAGGTTTTGCTGAACGTGTTTTTTGAAACTTCATCATCTCTTTCAGTTTTTATCAAATTTCTTCCTAATTTGAATATTAAACCTCTTGTATTAAGACTATAATTGACAAAAAGTAATTTCAAATTACATACACTGATAAATAGTTTCAACTATGGTTTCCACTGTTTAAAAGGCTGCAGTGAAATTTTTTGACCAGACAAACTTGAACAGTGCCATGCAGTCTGAAGGAAAGGTCTGATCCTACCCGTATATAGAAGGAACTGGGGAATGAAGCACGTAATGTGAGATTCCATAAAGCCCATGTGCTTTGTGATCAAACCCACCATTTACCCTTGCACTCATTCTGTTCTTGCTCAGTATTTGTTATTAGGTATAGGTTTGCCTGTTGAACACAGAGATGTGATAAACAAATGCACTATACATCCTATTCGGCTGTTTCCTGCCTTAATTTCTGCCAAATAGAAGAGTGGAGAATATTTGTGGAGATATATGTATGGGTTTAATACTGAATAAAATCATAATGACTTGTAAATTAATTTTAAAAAGCAGGTGAAGAAAAAAGTCTGTCAGCTAAAATTATATACTTTAGGTGAAGTGAAAGGATCACATCTACACAGACTAATTTATGTGTACTGGAGGAGGATAAATCACAGGACATGGAACTTACATGTCATTGTCCATGCCAGGATTTTGGAATGCTCTGCAGATGTTAATGTGAAAATATAGCCTACCTAACCTTGCCTTCCAAAAACAATGATAAATGAGATCATTGTGTAACTCAATGAACTTCAGTCTGATCTCATTGCATTGACTCTTAACCATGTGCTTCATGGTGATACAAAGGCTTTAGAAAGAGCATTGCTGAAACATGCCACTGTCTCCTTCCAGTACATGAAAGCTGTTGTGTTTAGCTGAAGAGTATATGTTCAGATTTTTATTATACTGTGCCATTTGCAGCAAAGGTGTGTCTTCACAAGTTCTAATAACAAGTTTGTTTATAAGGCTTTGTGTTTTCAAATAATTTGATGAATGTAAGTAATTTCTGCCTCTGAAATGTAGGTCAAAATAAGTGTTCTCTACATGTTACAGACAGGGAAATACAGTTTCTAGTTGCTTTTGCTGGGATTAGGCTAAGCAAGCAAAATTAACTCATCCAAAGCGCTTCACTGTGGCACAGCAAGGGTTATATCCAAAGAACTGACAACTAGTGGTTTAAAATATAGAGTACACACTAATTCCATGTCCTGAAGGGTGTTCCTGAAAAATCAAGGTGGACATTTCTGATGATTCCTAGCTGAGCTTTTTAATTAAAAAATGTATTTTGTAGTGTCATAGGAACCTGTTTTGTGCAGGTATCTCTTCATAGTGTGATTTGGAAAAGTAATTCTTGACAGAAAAAATGCTTGTAATTCAGAAAATCTGTGATCTGCTCAAAAAGTCATATGGTTAAAAAGCATGGAAATAGAAGAGACAAAAGATACGGTTTCATAACACCATGTTAAGACACTATAAGAACAGGAACTTTGCTCAACCACTGAAGTCCACTGACGCTGATAGTTTGGTCATTGTGTATTTTTTTTTTTTTAATTAAATCATTCCAATGTAGAAACACTTCTTTGCAGTAGAAAAGTTATACATTCCTGGTTGCTCTTACTTTTGAAATGTTAACGAGGCTTTTTGTTTCCTTCTGTCAGTGCATAAGATTAATTTACAAAAAATTCAGTATCTCAGAGACCCAGTTCAGTACTTGCCACCCTCACTGTTGCTGAACATCTTTATCAGCCACAGATTTTCATTCTCCTCTAAGTATTTATGTGCATGCACTGACCAAAACTAGAAAAAATTGGAACCCAGGGGACTTACAGTCAAGGAACATGGTGAGCAATCCTGTGTTTTGCTCTTGCAATGATACTTCCTGCAAAGTTAGCCTTTTGGCCTATGTGCTCACTGAAATACTAAGTAAAATCATATGGCTTTTTATTTTTTGTATCTTACGTTTATAATCTGGTTGATTTCCAAGCCGGTTGGTGAAAACAAAGTAAGATGTAGTCCACATTGTTACATAATGCTTTACATTAATTCAGTTTACTTCTGTTATTCATCATGTGAAAATAATCTTCCCATAACCTACCCAGCACTCACTGCTATGAAACCCGGTAGCAGTTTGTAAATTTAAACCATTTTGGTTTGTTTTTCTTTTTTTATATGTCCCAAGCAAAAGTAAAAACAACCAGGAAGTTCATGAGGGCTGAACTTTGCTGGCTGTGAGGGGCATGTTTTGTGCGTGAGTTCCCCCACTTGGCTTTGTAGCTCAGCTGTGGCTATCTTTCAGTAGCTTTGAGTGATGGTTAAACTATTTATAGCCTCTCACACTATGCTGAATATTCTGCATTCAGAAAGCCTCTGAAAGTCCAACAGGCAACTACCTAGAGTACAACGTTAAAGCACATAACTGCTATTGTTTTTAACCAAAGTAATGTTAATAAGTAAGGCAGAATGGTATGTGATGGAAACCTAGAAGCTGCCACACTAATCATGTAGCAGCCTAATTACTAGTGTTTTATACCTGAGGAATGTTTCCTCCTTCCCTGTAAAAAGCACTCATAAATGAACTGCAACATATCACAGTGTCACTTCTTGCAATAGCTCAATCTTGCAATTTGCACCTGAAGTGCAGGGATTTTTCTTCTTCTTGATGCTTTAGCCTCCCAGTCCTTTTGGAAGTTTTATGATTAATTTCTGTTGGTAGAAATCTGAAATTGCTGACCATTGATTCATATACCAGTAATGTTTTTTAGTCTTTCTTCAATTTTTATTTTATAACATCATGCAGTTGTTTTGCTCCTGTGTTTAAAAAGACAGACCTTTAAAGCCATTCCATTCATTCAGGTTTTACCCTATTTTTCCTCTTAAAATTCTGAAAACTAAAGTCACAGATTCTGATTCTCAGCTCTGTTTTGTTATACTGATGTTTGTCCTTACTTACATTAGAGCACGAGAAGGGTATAACCCCACAGGAATATTTGCTACGTGGTGTTGGTTTGGTTAAGTTTTTGCTCTTTTAAAAGAGTTATGTTTCGTTGTTAATCAAAATTGCACTCCTCTCTTACCATCTAGCATAATCTTGATCAGAAGTAATTGAGGGTTTTGAATGTGATTTTATAAGAGTTGCTTTTAAATTGTATTCAAATACTATATCAGAAATTCTAATGGTATTTTCTTGTTATTGGGAGGTGATTGATGCAGTTGAGTAACAAGAACTGCTCATATTCCAAGGTGTTTTCCTGTTGCACTGAGAGTTTTTGTGTGTCCAAAGACTTCCTGTGATCTTCTCAAATACTTGAACATCACTTCTTTATTCAAGAAGTGGGAAGAGGAAAGGCTGTATTTATAGAAACATATAATCATAGACTTGCATTGTGGCAAAGATTACTTCTGGTTATTGAAAGTATTGTTTAAATAATTCTAAGTAATTATTCATTTTGGAAGATGATTAACAGATTTTGTCACTATAGGTACAGTATGGGTGTTTTGCTTTGTAAGACAATATAACTTGTTTTCCATCTAATTGGAATATATTTTAAATCTCTTATTGATAAATATTTAGAGCCACTTTCTTAATTTTGTATCACTCTAATTTGCATTAATCCTCATTTTGTTTTCTCCACACCTTGGTTGTGTTCCTATACTATGGGTATCATCCATATGGGAACAACACAGGTATGAAGAGTTGCTAGTGATGAAGCAGTGAGTATGCAGTGACAGTGAGGTTCATGTAGTCATCCGTACATTGGCTTCACTAGGCAGTTCATCGCTCTGATTAGTATGACATTTCAGTTAATGTATAAAATACATATGTATGCTGCACAATTTAAAATGGCACAAAGTTGATTGTGTTTCAGATAAAAGCTTTAATTTAGAACTGCAAGACTAGAAATGCTGCTCACATCAAGAGTACGGGAGTGGCTGCATTGGGCCACACCAAAGGCTCATTTTTCCCAGTGCCCCTTTCTGACCAAGTTTGGCTTTGACTCCCTTTGTACCAGTGTAAGAACATGAGGTATGCACTGATGCTTCACCCATTATCCTCTCACAGTTTCCAGTGCTCTTTAGGGATTTCCTAACTGTGCAGGTTGCAATCAAACTTTTCCACTTAAAAGAATGCTTCTTCTGTTAATTTCTCAAATTAATTGGTGAATGTATTTACACTTCTCGTGTCCATAACATTCTGTCGCAGCAAGTTTCAGTTTGGTTTTCCGGGGGGAGAGGGAATATACTCCCTTTGAAGGACCCACATTGATGAGTAGGTTTGAAGTTAGTTCGTGAGTAGGTTTCACCGAGGGAAATGTAGACACTGGGAATGTTAACTGGGGAAAAGAATTTATTACAGGCAGTCTCGTTTAACTAGATCAGTCTGATGTGGTTGTATTTTGGTTTAGATGTCTAATTTTCCTTCGGTAAGCTTTGTCTGTTTGTGACATATTGTGTACTGCTCATGTAAGAAGAAACAGATGTGGTGAAAAACACTGAAGAAGTGCATCTCTTTGTAAGCTATGTTTTAAAGTGCATTTTCTCATAATAAAATTTTAGTCATTCCAGTTACAAATAAGAATCAATAAGTAATGCTAGGCACCAAATACTCATTACATTTTTTGGCAGATGGAAGTGAAGCAAATGCTCAAGTATGTGGGCTATTCTAAAAATGGCAATTTATTAGGAATATTACAGACATTCCAGGTGTCTTTTGATACAACAGTATATGAAGTCATTTATTCCTCTGTATATATGTGTAAGTGGCTATTGTATATAATATGACATGTGGGGGTGAAAAAGGGAATTATATGAGGGAAAGAATTTTCCCTCTTAGTTTCATGAGAATCTGTTTTTACGTGGATAGATGTGCATTTGTGTATGAATATAGAGATAAATGTATAGAGAAATATCTGAGAACATGCATTCAGTAGCTACGTTAATACTGTTTTTAAGGAGGAACTGTTTTCGCCTCTGCACACCCTTTCATCCTGCTGCAGTTTCATCTGATTACCCAATACTGTGGCAGGCAGAGATGACTGTTGGAGGATGATTTTTGGTGGTCTGTGTTGCCACATTGAGGGGGTGAGGTTGTCCATAGAAATTACTTCTCTGGCTTCTGTTTGTTCAATGAATTAATTTGAGGTTACTGTTTGCTTTTTTGGAACCTCTGCTAAGGTTCTGCCCTGTATGCATGGTTTCCAGGAGTACGTGAGATAGAGTCTTGGTGGTATGTGGGAGAGAAGGCTTACACTTTGGGCACTTTTCTCTCTGTAGGTTTCTGTTTCTCTGCTAAACTTTTTTGTCAACAGCAAATGGTAGTGACCAGATAAACTCAAGTCGTGTGTGAACCTGTATCTGGGCGGGTTTTGTATAATCCTTTTTTTTTTTGTTGTAAATGTTGGTCTTACGTTATCAATTGGTAGCATGTAGGATGGTGTGATCTCTCTTTTAAGCATGCTATGGTTTATGTTCAGTGTGAGCTGCATTCTTTTTGCTCTTTGTAATAGATAACACTTACGTTAGTTGGATGCATAATTGTGTTTTATTTTTAGTTTTTGTGTGGATGCATTTCAGCTGTGGGGTGATTTGGCCATCTATGGAAATGTTTTCTTTGCCTGAGTGATTTGCAGTCATATTCCCAAAAAACCTCAATTGACAGAGGAAAAAATGATTCAAAATAGTGTACAACAAAGAATGTCATTACTTTTTTTTCCTGTCTCCATGTTGAAAACTAGCTGTAGAGAATATTTTGGAAGTAGTTTTCTAGCTAATGGAATTTGTGTTTAGGTAGCTACAGTGGTGAGACTGCATACTGCTATAAAATAAAAAGATACCACATGGTTTGGGGTACTTCCATTGGTCATTTCATTGGATAAAAGCAGTGACTAATTTTCCTTTTCTCATCAACAAAATTGTAAAGTATGTCAGTCCAGCCTAAAGTTATGTTACTTAATTTAGATTTAGGTACTTCAGGAAGTGGCTTGATGTTTCAGTGATGTTGAGGTTCTGAAACCTTGAACTTGCAAGTTCTCAGCACTTCTGGAAACTGGCCAGTACTTCAGTCAGCATTCAGATCTGGGTTAGGAATCCAGCATTTGGAAAAGCATTGCAAAAAAAAAAAAATCGCATTTGGAAAATTAGCTAAATTCATTCTTGATTATTTTTGACATTCTGTATTGGTAAAATATTAATGTCAGCCATGTGATTTTGTACTCTTTTGGGTGTCACCTTCCTTCTGCAGCTTCCTCTGCAGAGTCTTTGTGAAAGATGTTCTTCACAGAGCTTAGTACCAAGTGTGGAGAGCAAAAAACTGGCCATCAAGCAGGCTGAAGTGCATGCAAATTCTTCTGTGGTAAGGGAAAAGAGTAATATTCAGCAAGGGTTCTTGTGGGAATCAGCTGTGGGTAATACTTCTTGATGTTTAAGCCTTGATTCGGCAAAGCTCTTAAACAAGGACTTATTTTTAGAGATTATATGGGTCCCATCCTTAGTCCTAAGAACTCTTCAATCCTTTTTAACTACTAATGGAACAGTGTAGATACTTGAAGTTCAGCATGTGTTTAAAAGCTTTACTGTCTATTGGAATTTGGCTTAGCGTTTTACTCAATCCTGGTCTCTGCTCGTGATCCTTGGAGAAAGGAAGAGGATCAGTTTGGGAGGATGTGCAAGGCATTGCACAAAGAAGTATATGGTTGAAGTAATGGAATGCTTCTCTATCTGAAAGCCTTTGTTACAAAATTTTTGTCTAATGTCAAATAAATCAGTGAAACTTAGCATTTTTTAGTGGTTCCTTATTATGTGTTCTCCCAGTTCTCTTTTCTTGATAGCCAACTTGAGAAAACTTTTCTGTGCTAAGTATTGTCAATCAAAGACTCAATAGGCACTTTATCTGAATCTGGAAAGTGCTATAAAATGCAAAGAACTTTGACAAGTCAGACAATGATTGTTTGCACTTGGAATAAGTAAAAAATGTTGGCCTTTATCTCTGTAGCTCAGTTTTTTGGGATAGTTGATCTGTTCATTTGCAGCTGGTATTCTTTTCATGCAGTTTCAATTTATGTTTATCTGTTTGGTTTGGGTTTTTTTTCTATGCAGATAATTTACATGAGCCTCCTGAACTCTTTCTTAAAAAAAGATGTGGTCTCATATATGAGATCTGGAAGAATTTCCATTAGGATATTCCCATCAGAAAAAGCCCAGTCTCTTCAGGTTGACCGTTCTCTCTTTTCATCTGAGAGTGCTTTATTCTCAGTTGGGAGCTTTTGCACTCAGTCATATTGCTGTTGCATGACCAGTTTGTAAGCAAGGATAACCTGGCCAATCTTCCCGTGTTGAACTTGCTGTTGCCCTCAAATGGAGCAGGAGAAGACACAGTCACTTAAGAACAAGTCTTTCTTCATTGTCACAGCATTTATGGCAGTTACTGAGACTCAGCAGTCATTTCTGGAGCATGAGGGTGTTCAAAACAAGAAAATAAACACCTCTGGGCTTGAGATACCTGCCTATAGATACAGAAAGCTGATACAAAGGAGTAATTCTTGGGTAGCACAGTAGCTGTCTGGTTTTGGTCTGTTGGCTGTATTGTGCTCTCCCTTTCTGCATCCCTCTGTAGTCGTGGGGTAGACAGTCTTATCTTGATTCTCCAGTAGGGGAAGCAGGGAAAGCCACAGCTACAAAAAACATATTAGTAACTCTTCCTTTTGGCTTGCAGCCCATTGCGTAAGAGTTTCTTACTTTGTGACCCATGGTGTCTTATTGGTTTGTAAGCACAGACATTTAAATTTCTCTTGTTAATAGCACTAAATTGTTTTTACCTTTGAAAGAAGGCTGCTGTCATTAAAGAGCCAGTTACCTTGTAGTGTTAAAAGACCACAGATCTCTGGGTTGGAACAAGAACATTGTTTTCTGAGGCACAATGTCAGCTATGCTTTTCTCTTCACTTGTCCCAGATGAAGAGCTTTTCCAATATTTCCTGACATTTTTGTTCAGGTCAACTAGCAATGCTTCAAGTCTTCATCTTTTTTTTTTTTTAGTCTAGAAATCAACTTTGCTGTATTGCTTATAGCTATTAAGGAAACACCTGTCAACAGCAGAATACTCTGAGTAGCAGCCAGCAGAATTTTGAGTGGTTTTTTTGTAAGTACTTCTGTGTTTGAAATTGCTGTAACCCATTTCAAGGGTAAAAAAGAACTACTGAAAGTAATTTCCCATTTGCAATGGAGGTGTACAGAGCACAGTGACTTCCCAGACTCTTATTTATTGCTTGTCCTAGTGCTAGGAGTCACCTTCCTTCTGTCCTTTAGCAAACATCACAAATGCTTGGGGAAATAGCTTCCTTGTTTTTTTCCTTGCCTCCTTTTTCTGGTCTTGAGCTACCATTAGTGACAATACTATATTGAAATAAGCTTGGTTGTGCAACCTTGCTGTGATGTTCCAGAATTCTATATTGGCTTTTAAAATATTTTTTGAAGTGGAGAAGCAAGGCATTTAACTGTTCCTGTATTTTAGTTCATTCTTCTCCAACTGTAATACAAAAGTTTTAATGGGACTGTTGGTCATATTTCTAATTGGAAAAATAGGTGACTTTTATGATACTAGTTACGTAGTCATGATACTTTATATCAGATGCTCTCAATGCAGTTTTGAAACTGCCATCATTAGCATATTGTCAGAAGAGACTGTAGTGAGCCTGTTTTATAAATAACTTGAAGAATAATATTAAAGAAAGACAGTGCTATTTAACTTGCTTCTTATAGATGTCTTTTTGTATTAATATTTCATATATCATTTGTTTCCGTATAAAATACCAATAGGAAAAACCCTCTGTAAACATCAGGTGATCTTTTTCAAGAAAAAGGTTTTGACAATATTTGAGAAGTTGTTTGGGTTCTTTTTTTGCAGTTTCATTGATTTTTATGTCTTCTTTGTGCATGTGTTTAGGGAGAGAATGATGAGAACGTAAGGGAAGCTCAGTATATAAACATCTTTCTTACTATGATTTAATTGCCAAAACAAGTTCTACTACATAGTAAGCAGGAAGGGAAAAAAAAAAAAAAAAGAAGAAGAAGAAAGCATGTTTTAATTCCATCTGAGCTGTTTTGCTGTAAAGTTTATTGATTTCTATTATTTAAAGATGTTCTCTCTCTGGCAGCAATCTCTACCTTTCTTTGTATCATTTTTATAGACTACTTGTGAAGTCGACTCACACAAACATTTGCTATAGTTTAATGAAGCATCATTTTAACAAATCACATTAACAAAATGAGTTGTCCAGTGTTTCACTGAATTGCACCTCTGTTCTTACTGAATGTCCCAAAGTCTCACTTCCGTCTGCTGCTAAAAGGCACTCATTTGTCATAGGTGTCTGTCAGAACACGTTTAAATGATCTGAAAATAGGGTTGACAAAGTGGCCATAAGAGGGGTGAATGAGTTTTGTGCAGAGCCGCGGCAGGCTGGCCCAGCAGACATCTTCTGACCCAGAAGGATCCTGAGTCACTGCAATCTGTTCTGTGGGAGAAGGAAGGCAGTATGACCTGGCTCTTGGACGCCTTTTCGGCAGTTGTGAGAAAGCAGCCTGTGGGCTAAGTGATGCTGTGGTTCTCCATGCTATTCCTGGCCCTGTGGGCTGTGGTGCTGTGGCAGATGGTTCTTGTCCAGTTGGGTGGATTGAAAGATCAGAACAAGGTAAGCACAGGAAAGGCACTTGATTGAGGGGGAGAAGGAAAGGAATGAAGAGGGGTAAACAGGCCATGTTTACTTCCTCCTTCTTCTTTGATGTTCTTCCTTTCTATCTTTAAATTCTTTATAAATATATATCTAAATATTGAAACAAGTAAACAGTAAGACTATTTTGGCGGGGGAAGAAGACAACAAAACCTATTAATGTTTCCATATTTGGCTAGCTTTCTGATTTTCTGTTTGTATTTACTTGGAGAATCTTCAGTTGTGTTCATAAATTCCATCCAAAAACTTCTCAAATGTGTTAGTAACTAAAATGAATTAATGTTGGCTTTGAAGTGTCACAGAACACAAATGGGAAAGCCAGAAAATGAGTCTGGAACTTCTTAAACATCCTTTTTTTTTTTTTTTTTTTTTTAATACTATTTATTTATTTTTTTATTTGGTATTTAAATAGAAGACTTTCTGCACCTTCTCAGGACTGAAGTGTTTAAGGAAATGTAAAAATCTAATTTATAAAATACTTATTATTCATTTTATAATCTATTAGTGGGAAAATAGTAATTTCATTTCTGATTCTTGCTATAAAATTCTTGACTAGTGGGCCAGACATAATTCAGAATACTACTTTTTGGAGCCACTGACAAAGACAGAGCTTTAGCTTGCAGCGTTTTTCTTCTGAACTGGACATATTTTCTGTTCATGGAACAGCTATTTTTACATGTTTAGGCAGAGGTTGGAGTTGGGGGAGAGGTGCATTTTGCAGTTTTTAGGTAGTTTGGAATTTTTAAGTAGGAATTATAATCTGCCAGCGGTGCTTGCTGTGTAATTATTGTCTGGAAGCATTTGGTAGTGTTTGATTCCTTCAGAGAATCTCCACATTCTGGAGAATATCAGCTTGAGAAATATAGATAAAATCTATGCTAAGTCTAGTCAGGTTCTTTTTTAATTTTTTTTTTTTCAGCTATAAGTACTCTACTGTCTGCAGACTTTTTCACCACTATGATCTGACACAACTCAGTTACATTGCTGTACACGTTTTGATGGTCTATTACTAGTCTGCTGCCAGGCACTAATAAAAATATATTAACCTCCTGATCAAATTTTATTATTTTTCTCATTTTCTTTCTAGGCAGTTTATAGTTCCACAAGATTCTTCCATTCACAGTCATTATGTACTATTATTAAGCTTTAGTATTTTGTCTTCTTGGCTCTATGCCAAGCAGAAGTCTAAGCTCTATTTTAAATTCCTTGAATTTGCATATTCAAACATCTGGAATGAAAGAGAAAATTAGTACTTTATTATGGTCATATCACAGTGATGTTAAAAAGTTGAGAGAGATGGATAAGAAAGATTATTGTATTTACGTCATATAATTCATTATATTAATATATACTGGGAAAGAGATTAGTAAAAAAAAATTAATTTTTCCATAATTAAAAATTATCGTAATTTACTGTTTCCCCATATTTGATCTAAAGAGAGACAGGTTATCTTTATTTTCAGAGCAAACCAGCCCTCCACATCTTTTACTGTTGTTACCTGCATGGCAGTCTAACTTGACTAGTTAACTGTCTGAGAGCCTGGATGTATTCACAGCTTTATAAGGTATTTACTGAACAGCTGTATGATAAGAACTGATAATTGCCCATGTTTCCAAAAAGACAGGGACGGAAGGAAAACCCAGAAATAATGTCACAGCTCCTCACCAACTCACCTGTCTCATTCCATTTCTGGGGTCACAAGATGTGCCAGATCGAGGTCCTACCAGAGCCCATTTGTAAATAAATCTATTTTAGGCTACTTTAGGAGACAGTTTCTGTGTAGAAATGACATGTTTCCTGAGACTCTCCAAGGCACAGACTCAGGAAATAAAAACTCTAAGCTGGTGTCGGTTCCTGAAGAGAAGTGTTATTTTTCTTCTGGCTACCCATTACCTGGCTGAGCTTATTCCAACATAACTTGGGATGTGGGTGAGTGGGAAGAATTGGAAAAAATAGCCTGCAACTCAGAAGTGAAGTATTTACTCATCTGAGTGGGACTGCTTACAACTGGTAATCAAATACTTGATGAAATAACGTGCCATTTTGTGGATTTTAATCTGCACTTTCAGATTTCCATCTGTAAAACTGGGAAAATAATACATAGCTCACAGGGATACATGACATTTCCTTCATTAATATCTAATATCACATGGTATTCTTGCACAAAAGCCTTCTGGAATCCAACAGTTCTTTCTGAGAAGGAGATCTGATGTCCCTATTGTAATGTGTATGGACCAAGAGCTTATTTATGCCTGTGTTAAGTGATGCCCAAAGTAGATGTGCCCTTAAAATAAAAGAAAGCAGGATAGCAGTGAATATACCAAATTTGCTGAACTCATAATGCTCATGGGCTCTGTGTTTACAGGAAAGAAAAGGAAAAAATAAAGATAATTTTAATTTTATTGAAGCATGGTTGGAGTATTTCACCTTCTCTGTGATTATGTGATATCATTCCAAGTATTCTGTTAGCTGAACACTAGATCCTCTAAGTGGGTATGAGGATGTGAAATGTTACCATACTGCTTTATTAGCCATGCTTTCAGGGTATGTCATCACGATGATTTGCAATTGGTGGTGATACTGTTGAATTAGCATGAGTAATAAAGTGATTTACATTATTGATAGTGGCATTCTTGAATGAGCATGAATCATAAAATCTGCTCATGTTGAAGCTTGTCAAATTAAGGTGGGTCTGAAAGACGGAGCAGTATGGTACTCTTTTAACACCCCATTTTAACACCCAGTACCATTGGCAAAATAATTTTTTTTAACCTGTTGTGTCCCAGAATATGGGACTTATGAAATGAGAGCTTTTCATTTTTGAACTGACTGGGAAACACTGGAGATAAACAAGTAGCTGTAATGGAAGGTAGAATTCTTGTTCAATAAGGCCTCATATCAACCCCTTGCAGTTTCCAATAAAGAAAACTAACCTGAAACTAACCATGATCTGAACTTTCTGCTTTGAATTCTACATCTTTCCCTCTGTCTTGACATGCTCCTAATGCAGCATGTCTGTCTTTTGCTGCCTGTTGCCTCTGTCCTTCACCATTTCTTCAGCTGTTCCTGCCTTCCTGGGCTTGCTTTTGAGCTGAATTAGGGAGGAGAGAAAATGTTAAAACAAAAAAAACCTGTGTAGTCTCCTTAGCTCTTTTTAATTCCATTTCTGCTGGCCAAGCATGACTTAATTTCAGTGTATGTCTACAACTAGAGCTATGGTCACTGTACATTTGTGGAGGCCTTCAGTCCTGCAGCATTCACCTATGTCCATAAGTCACATGGATCATTCTACTGCTACAGTGAATTTTGAATAGCAAATGAAACAGACTAAGCTCATGTCCAGTGAATGCAAAGAAAATTTACCCCCCTCGTTCCAGCTGGCCAGTCAAAGTAGAGAAGGTGATCCATTGCCCCTGGAGTCTGGAGTAAACTTTTTCCTGCATGACTGCTACAGATATGCCAAATTCTCATCCTTCATCCTAGCTGCAGCTGGATTTTCAATTGTCACTGAGAGCCAAAGGTGGTCTGGCAGCTCTCCAAATGAAAGCTCTACCCTGCACATGTATTTTAGACATGTTCAGTCAAAAGTTTGTTATGACTTTCACTTTGATATTAAATAAGGAAGGGACAGTGCTTTCTGGGAAAGCCTGATCAAGAAGCTGGGCATAAGTGTATAGCTGCAATGCACCAATACTATGCATACAATTTAATTAGTATAATCTGTACCAACAGACTTAAAGATATTGCATTTTTTTTGTTTCAAGGCTAATGTTAAAAAATAAGTTTCTCAGTTACCAGAACAGAGCAAAGCAAACTTTCCAAAACCCAAAACATAATGAAATCACTAAAAATTGTCACACGATTACAGAGGGGTACTTTTGCAGTACAGACAACTCTGAAAAGTGGAGCACTCCTAAAGGTGAAAAAGAGTACTCACCTTAGTGCTGTCAGGCGTCTTAGCTGTGTATGGCTGTAGGGCAGGTTTCAAAAGCACAGGTGTCACTACATCCAGTTGCAGGTTGGCAGTAATTAGCAGCTGGCCGAACTGCTTAGTGGACATGAAAGTCTGTGCCTTTGTCATTAATTCTAAATAGGTCAGAAAGTTGTTTTGGCCTGACAGATCAGTTTCTGCTCTTAGCAGTAATATTAATGAACTGCAACTTTGTAGATGTCATGGGAGAGGGCTGCTGTCCAGACTCCTGCTCCTCTGCTAACTCGAAGGTCAGTCCTAGGGAACGACCCGTTGTTAGCTTTCCAAAGGGACAGATTAATTATCTGCAGTTCTATAAAACTGTATTTATACTAGTCTAATGGGTTTGTTAAATGTACTCCATTTCATGGATTTGTCATAGCAAATGTGCTCTAATACATTTTTAATTAGTTGATGGAAATTAAATTATTAATTAGAGATTACCTTTTCTTAAGCAGATGAAATAGGGATGGGACTAATCAAACAATTATTGAAGAAGATTTTACTGATAAGCTGTTCACTGAACATGTTACTCTGCTGATGTATGATAGGGAAAATAAAACCTCCCTTTCTGTAACTTTAACTCCAAAATAGGTAAACTGTACCTGTGTCATTTGCTGTATAGACCTTAAGCATAAGCTGCAGGTGAAGTTTCCAAAGAAAATCCCATCTTTTCCTTCTGAACTGTGTATTTTAGGATGGGAGGAAAGCTCCTTATCTGATACTAACAAAGGGATGCAAAATGCTGATTGCATATCTTTTTCTGTGGTACTGCTTTAAGGAGTAGGCATCTTTTAATTGTCTTGTGTGCAGAAATGCAGTAGTTCAAGATTTATTTAACAGACATCTGACATTATACAGCTATAAAACTGTTCATAGAGGGTAGTAGTCTTTTATGGTACAACATTGGTGGCAAACCCCCTTTTATTGCAAACACTGACAATAGAATTTTGCTTTGGAATTACTAGCTAGTTGATTCCCTTTGCTTTCAAATTGACTTTACTGCTGTTGCTACTTAGCTGTCAGTGCAGCTGTGTGTTGTTGGTTTTCAAAAATCATCTGTGGAAAAACAGTGTGTTTTGTTTGATTTGTACATGAGGAATCGTAGTATACATACATTGTCAAGGGATTCAAAAAGTTAAGAGTGTGAAAGTCAAATATGAAGGTTTTCTCTTGAGCAAAAAATGTCCAGTAGGACAGCCACATAAAAAGCACTCAAGTATGAGCAATCTGGCTAAAGCAGTGACAGAGAATTTAAAGTGTTTTCTGAACTGAAAACTGTTGTACTGGATAGCCAGAGAGCTGAGCCATCCCCAGGTGGACTTGGAAGCATCCAACTCAAATATGAAAAGGAGAGTTAGCTTCCAAAATAAATTATTAGGAGTAGACATTTGTAGTAGACAAAGCCAAATATGCTTTCCCTCTTCTGCTTTTATATCAACAGATTATGGAAGTTACTTAGTTTATACTGAAAATCTTGGAATGTGATAGTCAAGCAGAGTTGTCACACCTGTGTTATGCTTTCCTGGTCGTCTAGACATTCCAGCCTCCGTTCATTCCTGCGGATCTGAATCCATCACCTGTGCTTAATACTTAAGACTGTTGAAAAAAGTAAATACTCCTCCAAATGGTGTGTCATGTACATGCTCTTCTAACTTCAAACAGGCCTTTAATTCTCCTCGGTTATGTGAAGTATATTGGTGTCAAGATAGAAAGATTACTTTCAAGGAACCAGGTGTTCATTCTCTGAGATTTTTTTTTTTTTCTATAGACCTACCCAGACATCTCCTGCTGTTTTCAGCTACATCAGAGTGAGGAAGCTTGTATTTTTGACTACAGTACTACGAGGTTTTCAAACATCTATCCAGTGCTATCCAATTTTCTGTAATGATTGTTCATTTTTATGTCCTCCTTTGTTGCAATATGGCTTGCAACAGCGAGCTCAATTTCCGTGTCTTGAAAATTAAACTTTTCCATCTGCAAAAAGATGAATTTATTCTTTGTACTTGAGACACTGATGCCACAGTTCACTCCTCTTTTCCATACCTCAGTCATCTGTCATCTTTCCAAAGCTTCAAAACTCTCAAGGCAGTACAATGCACATCAGATGTGAGAAGAGTGCTGTCTCAGTAAGATGGACCTGATTGGGAAAATTCCCTTCTTCTTTTCTTCTCTTCCCCTTTCACCCAAAATGACTTCTTCAGGAAATACCCAATCCTTCTGTGCTCAGTGGATCAAAGTGCTGTATTGTTGGATCTCAGTCGCATATGAATGGCTCGAGAAACTATCAGAGCTCTCTTTGTTTATTAGAGGCTTCTAGGCCAAAACCCATGCCAGCGGCCATAAGGGACATACATAAACCTCTGGTCATTTGGTGAACTGTGTCTGTCTAGGCTTGTTCTCAGCTTCTTTGCACAAACTTCCTTCTTGCAGGAAGGTGGCCTAGATCGTGGTCCTGAAATATGCTAATGCTAGCAATTGTACAGAAAGTGATTTGTTTTTATTTCTGTTTGATGTCTCTCTGCTAATTTTTGTCCTTGCAGTTTCTTAGTTCTGACTATCCTCAGCTTTAAGTACAATGATTCAAAATGTTCCAGATTTATCTGTATCAGATAGAGGCATGGTCTATATCACTGTGTTATCACAGTGTCCTGCTATCTGTACTGTTTTTAACATAAGTAATCCCACAAACCACTCTTAACTTAGAGGTGTTGTTGCCCTCTACTCTCCCCTCTGATTTGGAACGGTGCCTGTTGTGAAGTTAGTAGCATGCAGCCAAGCCCAGTGCACTATGGAGAGGTCTGAACAGTAGCTGTTTCTACCAGTATAAAGAAATAGCTTTTAAATATGCTTGAGTGGGCAATGAGTAATTAAACAGTACTATTCTCTCACAAAGAATTCTTTTAAGACGGAATCTAAAAGTTTTTTGAATTGTGCCTGTTTTGCAGTTACTTCCAACAGACAAATACTGTTTTACTCTCTCCCTGCTCCTCACTTTTCCATGCAGTCAGTCATTCACTTGTATATATTGTTCGGTTTGCACAGGTGTCTGATTACAAATGACCTTGAGTCTAACTTGGAGTGATAAAAATATACTAGGCGCAAGTACATTCCAATATCAGACTGGCACAGATTGGACCTGATAATAGGTAGATAAACTGTTCATAGAAAAAAAGTCTGTGACTGTGTTTTCTACTTTTTTATAGCTGATGGAGATGTTGGGAGTGCTTAATGAGGTGAAACAGTATTGTATATGACATTATTATCAAGTCATTGTATGTCTCCTCTTACTTCAGTTGGCCATTTTTATGTATCCATTTTAACAATGGTTACTTTACCTTTTTATATTATACAAATTGAGATGTTTTCATGCGTGTATACTAATGTACAGTTGATAGCTAAAGTGTAATCTTGTGTCTTTCTTATACTGTTCTATCGAGCCTGAGTAAATTACATAACTGATAATAAATTTACTGTAATCCCTTGATGTTTGTAGTGAAAGGAAGATAAAGAATGAGAAGTTTTATGTGATTCAAGGTATTTGTGCACAAACACAAGTGGTTTTTATTGGTTTATCTGTCTTTTACTGCCATGCTTTAAAACGTCATCTGGTGGAGAAGGAGAACCAAATGACTTAGCTGATCAATCATATGCTGTGGATAATGAAAAGCAAATAATTGAACTCTTCATGTTTACTCTTTAGTTTGTAAAATTCATTGTGAAAAGTAAATTACTGTATTCACAAAGATAAGGATTGGTTTATATATTACTTGTGAGTATACAGGCTATATCAGTAGAACAATATAACTTTAAATATAGTTTCATTGGCTTCTTATCTTTACATACTGTATCCACAAACAGAGGCAAGGGAAGAAACTTAGTGTTTTAAATAACACAGTAAAATTCAAAAAATTCACGTGTTAACCTTTAATAAAATATAGCATATAGAAATCCTGCAAGCAGTGTTATGGTGTCTCATGTGTTTGGTATTAAATAAGCAGAACTGTTCTCTCCAGTCTCCCAAGAATGAAGGTGCAATTAGACCACCAGTCAGTGAATTGTTTTATAGGATCCAGTTGTACTTATTTGTCCTGCAATTTTATTTAATCTAAACCTAGCTCATTGCATTTATACCTTATTTCTACTGATAGATCCTATTAATACATTTTAACTCATATCAAGGGAACAAATGAACCGTTTGTTGTTTCTTGAGACAAATGTCACTGTTTCATTTTTATTCCTGATCATTGTCCAATTTCCAGTATACTCTGCTTTAAGCACCGTCAAGTCCGTTTGCAGGTTTGTCCTTTCTAGTTGGCAAGCACTAGCTGGACTGGAATGTTTTGTTTTAATGTGGTGTCATTTCTGCTGTGATGGATTAGACGTCTTTAGAGGCAGGATGTTTTATTGCTTGTAAGTCACCTAAAGCCATTTTATGTAGTTGATCTCTTCACACCTCTCTCTATTTCCCCTTTCCAATCCCTGCTGCACTCCCTGTGGTCTGACTGACATGATGATGACACTGTCCTTTCTATTAATCTGTCTGCAACTGGGCTTATAAAACAGCGTGACTGGTGGCACACTTCACTGAACGTTGAGTAAACTGCTGTACAACACACAAATACTTCTTTACTCCAAATATGAGAATTTGATTCTTCTCCAAAACAGTTTTGCAGTAGGCAGCATAATATCTTTTCCAGCCTTTCTGGAGCAATGTATGAAACACTTTATTTGTTGTATTGATTTTAAAAGCCCCTATTGTTATTGCTTCATCTTCTAATGAGGTCATTTCTTTTTGAGAGGGCAATTGGAAGTGTTCCATTAGTACGATTTCAAATTTTAGCAGTTACCAAATAGACTTTTTAGATTTAAGTCACTAAAGCATCTGTGAATTATTAGCAACATACCATTAGTACACTGATTCATTATAAACCAATAGAACCGTTTTCCAGTTATGGAAGCAAATATAAAACATTACTTGGCAAATTCCAGCCTTTTCAGTAACCCTGGCATTGTCCGTCTGTTCATATTTATTGGACCACACTAAACATTCAAATTTAAAATGTCATTGAAGAACATATTTTTTGCTTTATATCTCTCCATATGTGTGTATTCAACTCCATGACCTCCTTGAAATGGTTTCTTCTTTTTCTTTGAAATCTGGACTACTGTAAAGTTTAAAACTGAGTCCCTGAGCTGGAGACTGAGGAATATTCAGTAGTCTGTTTCTAGTTCTACCATTCTCATGCCACCCACTCTCTAAAAGGCATAACAAAATAATAATAATAATAAATATAACTGGAAGTGTTAGGGGTAAAAACATGATATAGTGCTACTTTCAGAATATAGAAAAATAGCAACTCTAGATTTATTTTTGGTGCTTGTGGCTCAAAGATGTTCTATGTGTTGTTATGTTGTCTTTATATTACTTTGGAGCTGCACAGGCTGTGGTGGAATAGCACCAGGTCCTATACCACACATCTTGGCATAGAAGTGGTGGAATAGTGTAATCATATTAAACCTTTGAGTTACTGCCCTACAAATGACTGTTTTATCTGGATGAGTTTCTCATTCAAGTCACCTTCAACCTCATAAAATACTAAACTCACACTGAAACTTATGCTTTATAATGCCAGATTTTTTTCCCATTTTCAGTTGACACAGTTAACTTGTATCAAGTTTAAAAATAATGCTTTATAAGAATCAATTTCATGGTGAAATGCATCTAGTCAAACAAGTCATTTAAACAACATCTTACTCGTGTGTAGCAGACCGTTTTACAAGTAACTGAGAGTTTTACAAGCCTGTGTTTCAGACAGGATAATTGGTTATTTCTTACATGTGAGCTTAAGAGTTAAACTTGTTCAATCTTCAATGGATAGAACCTTTCCTGGCCTGATATGGAATACTTAGTTAGGATCTTTTTAGCTGCAGTCATGTGCAATAGTTCATTATTGAGAAACTATTAAACAGTGCAAATTTTGTTCTCAAAAAGCTATTGGTATACACTGAAACCTTTTAGCTTATAACTCGTGGTCAGCAAATATGTCATGTAGTGATTTCTAATATCAAGAAAACTCAATTAGTAATTGCAGATGTGCAGGATTAAGACTTACCTTGAGCACCAGAACCCCCAGATTTAAAGAGGTGATTACACCTTCATTAGACCATAATTTTGCCTAGGTAGGTTAGTATGTGAGTGGAGAGTACTTAGAAAAATCTGTTGCATTAAGATATTTTAGCCGGCTGATAATAATCTTTTTGTCCTCTTAAAAAAAAATGAAAATAGTGTCAGCTATATATTTGCTGTATACAATTTCTCTTCCACTATGAAGCTTACCCCAGGTATAGCACTAGGACGTGTTGGTAAACATGCAAATCAGATTCAGAGGTAGTGGGAGGGAGCTGCCCGACAGCTGCAGAAGCCAGGTTTCCCTTTATGTTGGAATCACTTGACAAATATGTGCTTTGTTTTTCATTGATGCAATCATGAGAACTGGGGCATCACCAGGACATAATCTTCCTGTCTTCACATGCTTTTCTTCAGAAATAATCTGGCTTTTCAGTGATACTGTAAAGGCACTCCACAGCTGTAGGTGTACAAAGGCAGCCTTAATTCACTGAATCAAAGTAACAATAGCTTTATTACAGATCCTGTTCTAAGCATCTTCAATATTATTGTCAGGAGCCCTTCTCCAAGGAGGCCATATATTTTATAGATGCTGTCTGTCTGTCCTAGAGTTCGGGCATTCTTTGGAGAGGAGCATGATTTCTTTGGGTATGTTTTGTTGGGGTTTTTTATGTGAAGGTTGATATCAGTGCCTGAGATATCAGTGGATCTTTCTTCTTTTATGTATATGCAACTCTTGATCTATTGCTTATTATTTAATCTTTTTCCTTGAAGTGTGGGTCAGGATAATGTAGGGCAAGTGGTGTCTTGATGCTGTAAGTGAAGAATATTCATTAGTCTTTTGCTTGTCCCTTCCCATGGGACCTTTTTACTAAAAGACTTCTCAAACAGGTAGAACTTCCTGCTGCAATTTACAGTAGAGGAAGGAGTAATGCTAGACCTTGGGAAAAGATACATTCTAGCCTATTGCCTTTAAGTTCAAGAATCAAAAGAACCATACAGTTCCTCAGCATCTCATTATATTCAGCCATGTTCTCAAAATCCTTCTGATTATCCCTAGCTTTTCCCAAATCATTGCTGCAAACCTCTGCATTAGTTCAGTAATTTTGCTTCCCAGTATTGGAAATAGTTCAGCTACCTGCCTTAAAACGTCTTCACTCAGTGTAAAGTATTCCTTTTTTTTTCCATATCTAATTGTTCATGCATTTCCCATAATTTTAGAGGTAGCAGCAAATTGATTTTGCACATGACTGTTCTCTACACCCTGGGTGTAATTTTCCTCTTGGAATCCTTGTGCTTTATGAAGGAATCTGGAAGCTGTGACGGCTTTACTCAAGCAAGGTCCTAGTCACAGAGCATCAAGGGATTCTGCCATACTACCAGCTGAAGAGTTATTACCTATCAAGAAATGGACATGAGTCTGGAACTTCCTGGAATACTAGTTTAAAGCACTGGCTTGCTGTGAGTTTGGAAGTATTCGCGTGTCCAGAGGCCTGGACTTGGAAAACTCAAAGCATAGTTTTGCTTCCTCTAACCATGGGGAAAGGAAGAAATCTTCAGAGAAAACAGCTCCTGCAGAAGCCCCTGGTGCTGGAGGAAGTGGGGGGTCACAGAGCCCAAGGCATTCTGGCAGCCAGGAACTGAAGCTGACAGTGGCAGGGTCTCTGGGGGCGGTTTTTGCTTCAGAAATATTGTACATTAACTTCTTCCTGAATGGATTTATTCTGCAGTTTCTGCTTTTAAACCAAAGATTGTTAACTGAAGTTAGTTAGGCTTTCCTTGCCTCTCTGTGGACTTTGCATGGGTAATAATACTACCATCAGCAAAGGACCTGAATGGAGGTTGAAACCATCCTACTTTTATACACTCTGCTCTGTACCTGGCACAGGACAAGTGGCATAGGGATAACTGCTGTCTGCTCCCTGCAGAAGAGCACACATCGATCTCATAGCACCACAGCTGCTGCTGAATAAATGGCTTTGCACTTGTGTTCACGCTGGCTGTTGGCTTGGAACGGTTTTGCAGTGTAAATGTGAGGAAACAACCCCAAAGCCCTTAGAAATCCTCTTCTTTGCTGTTCATACAAGTATACAAGTCCATACAGTGGTTTGGTGCTTTGCAGACGTGGGCACAGTATACAGATGTTATTCATTCAAGTGGTAGGTTTATATACATGTTTAGGCAAACGCAGGTGAATCATCACATATGCACCTCTTCAGAAAATACTGTGTAACTGTTATCTGAACAGAAAACATGCCATTTGCAGAAAGGGTGTCATAATAAGGATTGATCTTTGGACTTCTCATTACTGTAAAGATTATTTTGACATTCAACATAACAGGTAAACTTTTTTTGGGGGGTGAAGGGTGTAAAAACTCTGCACTTGTGTCTCAGGTTTTGTTACTAGTTGAAACCACAGTCTGTACTGTCTGTAGGTAAAAGCAGCATATTTTGCTGCTGAAATCAGCATACTTGTTAGTATTATATTCTGAAGCAAACCATGAGTATCTGCAGTCTGTTTTTAAAAAATGCTATGAAAACTCTACAAGGCTTTGAAAGATATCTGCTTACAGGTCTTAGGTGTTGAGTTTCTACTAGCTGTTTGTGTTCCTTAAGTTATTTTAACTGCAGATGTAACAAAAAAAAAGAGTGAGAGAAGGTAGAGAGGAGATGTGTGGCAATATAGTAAAAGCTTTTAATAGATTTTTTGTAAAATTATCTTTGGATAGGCTCCTTTTTGTTGCTGCTGTTGTTTTGGGTTTTGTTTTTTTTTTTTACAGATTAGACCAAGGATAGTAATTGAAACAAATTGTCCTAAATTTAAACTGACTTTAACTTCAATCAGTTATTTTTGGTATAGTCTAAAAATATATTTGGATATGCTAAGAATATATTTATATAGAAAATTTTCCTTATATGCAGTAAATTGGCATTTTTGTGTCTGTGTAGTATGTGAGGGGGAAAAAAATATGATTTTTAGGTGTTCTCTGAGTGGATGACTTTAACCAAGACTAGTTTTCAGAATTACTCTTTAGGATTCTAACACTTAAAGTACATAGAAGTCAGTCAGTACCTGTTGCAACCCAAACTACTTCAGAAAACACAGTAGTTAAGAGGGGAAGCAATAGGAGCTATAACTTAAGGGATTAGTTTTGGTCTTGTTGAATTAAACATGATGTCAGATTTCCAATTTTGACTAATTCTTTGGAACAAATAAAGAATTAAAGCCGTAGATATTAAAGGGAAATATTTTACTGCACGCATGTTTGTATGATCCCTCCTTCTCTGTTCTCATTGTTTCACTTGTCACTCAAGAAGGGATGCTGTTTTGCTCACGCTGGGGTTGGATATTGTGAGCCCTTGCCTTGTTTGTCTAGCCCAGAGCTGATTTATGATTCTTCACCTGGAATTCCAGTTTTCTCTACATAGATACACTGCTGCTGTTCTCATGTTATCTCTAAGATGTCTTTCAGATGTAGGAAAAGCACATGCTTATATAAACATAGTATGCTGGGTGAATGAGACATGGAAGGCAAAGTATAGATGTATGGTTATGGCAGTTGCCTGATTCTTACTATTTCTTTTGGACAAATTAACAGCATATAAAAGAAATCTAACATGCCGTAGTACATTGTTGTGTGATGAAGACTTACATGAAAAGAATTATAGATGCTCTTATCTCCTCAAAGCCTCTCTTTGCTTTCAGCTACATACGAGCAAATCTCAGTAGGACTTTTGCACCCTCAGCAGTTTTCTGTCTTGACTCTCATCTATCTTATTTGTCCAAGACCCATTATAACATGACTGTGTGTATTAAAAAAAAGTAGCCACTTTAAAAAATCTTTCACTGTCCCCATTCTGATAGATGATGCAATATTCTGTAATTTATAATAAACACCCCCATGTATTTGTCTTCCAACTCTCTAGCTCACTCCCCTTTTTCATGTCTCACATTTGCATTTGGCAGTACTGTGCTCTCTGGAACAGTGTGTCTGTGCTGATTTGCTGGGCATCCTATTTCTTCATTCAGAACAACTAGGTGCCTTCTTTAAAATACACTACTTTCAGCAATCACTTGCAATCTGAGGAGCGTCATGTCTTGTGGCTGCTGGAATTTACAACGATGGAAAAGTATATCTGTTCCACAAAGCCCTCTGTAAATTATTTTGTGGAATATGTGTAGAAGTGACTGTATTGCTCTTTGTAATGATTTATAAGCCAAAAACATCAGTCAGGTCTCCTATAAAGCTAAGTGTAAAGGTCAGCTGGAAGTGTTTCAGGTAATCTTTTGTAAAAAAAGGGATTGGAAAGCTGTACAAAATAGAAATACTGATTTGTAAAGTATTCACCAAACCCTGTGAGGAGTTGTACAAAAAGGCTTCTAAGGGTTTTGAAATGATGTCTAGAGCAATTGCTTACCCTGCCACCACAAACAAATCCTGAAGAAGGCAGTTTGGGTTTTCTTGTGGTTTTATTTCATCAGGTCATATTTTAAAAGAAAAAGAAAAAAAAAAGCAGCTCAGTTACATAATTCTGATTATCATAATATGTACTTACTTGATCCATTGCAAATTTTAACACTGTACGTACAGACTTTGGATTCAGTGGCATGTAATTGTCAGCTGGCAATGAAATATTTAGCTTTATATTTAGTATTTAGTATTGTTTAATCTCAGCTGGTGTTCCTGGGAATAGCCCTTTGCATCAGTTGCTCCAGATCATGGCATATCACCGTCCCTTCCCATCAGCTGAGGCGCTTTCATTCCCTTCCATGTTGCATAAGAGGTATTCCATATGGAGTAAATAAATACGAGGCATAGGTATTTTAGGAGGAGTACTTATGAGACAGAGGTGCATTACAAGGATCCCTCTAGACACGGATGAGATCACTGCTATGAAGTACACAAGCAGGCACATGCGAAGTGTCTTTTCAGGAAGATATGAATTGTCTCTGCAGGAAGAATAAACATTATGAAACTTCTGCTGACAGTTTTGCATGTGGAGCAGCTGTTCTGGTCAAACAAGACATCCTTTATAGCCAAGTGGAGTGTCAGGTAAAGAGGTTTCTAGCAGATTTTTAGGGAGAAGCATGAAAGTAACTCCTATACAATACTGGATTGAGCTGGTTGATTTAAGATGAAGTGGCTACCAATCCATTCCACCCATTCTTACAAACCTCTATACTGAGAACAGGACCAGGAGAAAAGCACGTGTAGCAGCTCAAGAGGATGTACAGTATGTAGTCCAGCACAATAACATAAACTAGAGTGAATTTTCAATTTACTTTTTAGCATCAGTGGTGATTTACGCAATTGGTTCCACTCTATGGTTAGTAGGTCAACATTTGTGGTTTCTATTTAATTCACCAGAATTTCCTTTCATTTTCTATTTTCCTTCTTTAGACATGACTTCTTTTACCTCTAATACCATCCTTTTCCTTATTGCAAATGCTGAAAGCTTTTTTTATTTCTTTTAAAGTCTTCTGTAGCAGTATAAATATACCCTGAGCCTCTAATTATGGTATTTTTTTTCTATGCCACCTGCAAGCATTTTACCTTTTTAGCTGCACAGTTAATTTTCTTTAAGTTACTCATTTTCTGTAGTTTCCCTTTTTAAAACTTAATGCTCTGTGATGCACTTTTGGCTTTTTCTTCTCCAAAGATACTGAATTTGCACATGCTTTGGTCACTGTTGTAGGCAGCTCCTTTGTTGTTCATGGACTCAGCAATCAAAATTTCCTCTCTTCCCTGCATCTCCTAAACAGTTGCTCCAAAAGGCTGATGTTTGTGATGTCTGAAAAGGTAATCTCAGCATCACAGCTCAATGAAACTTTCATAGTGTGCATATAGGGAGCCCTGGTCTCCCATTATTACTGCATTTCATGTCGATGGAGATTTGTGATAAATGAATGAGCTATTTCTTGTGGTTAATACGTAGATTGGGCAAATTAGGTAATTTTAGTTTGATTCATTCCTCCACTAGTCACCCTCTTGCTTGATCCTATGAACATCTTTGAAAAATGCAGACTACTGGTGACATTGACATGACTGTGCAGTCTTTGATTACATATGTGGTGTTACAAATTTTTTATCCCAGTAACATTGTTAAGGAAAACAGCAATGGATGAAAAAATATTGTATCCATTAAATTCTCCAAATACAGTCTGGTAATATAAGTGACTACAGGAGTTTTGTGGGTTTTTTGCAACAGATTAATCAGAGTGGTTTGGAAGTCTTTTTGTGTTGGTGCAATTTGGTATTAAAATTTTCAATTGCAATGAAAAATAATACTCAACATTTTTTTCATGTTTAGTAACAGATAGAAATAATTCAGTATTCACATATTACAGTATCCAAGTTTTCTTATACATCTTGTGTTCGTATGTGTTGTGAACTGGCTAGATGAGATTCAGTAATAGAACATAAAAGCTTTCAACAGGGCCTGGTTCCTCAGCTTACGTACATCAATTTAGTAATATCAGTTCCACACTGCTGTGCTAATTTACACCAGCTGAGGTTCTGGGCACCAGTCCTTTTATTGTGTCTTGACTTTTCTAGCACGTAGGTTAAGCAACATTTGATAACCATATGCTTAGTGTATTGTGCCAGTAGAATATGACTTAGAAGGTGGAGTGTGGGAAGAGTGGGAGTAATTGCAAACGTGTATTGTTAGACTTTCTTGACTTCAGAATGTGGCATAAATACAACGTCAGCATCTCTATAAAACAAGGCCTCCATGTGGAGTCAAGACATACAGTGAGATCCTGTAAAATAGTAGTAGTCTTAAAATTATATTGATCTAAATTACTGTGTTTTCTTCTCAGTTTATATCCTAAAAATTCAGCGATCCCAAATAAAAATGCGAAGCTAGTAAGTAAATGCCCTTCTAACATGTCGGACATGCAAGCATGTCCAAGTCTTTATATTTTGGTTTGGCATCCATGAAAAGGCAGAAAGCTTTTCATCGTTTATGCAAGAGGGAAAGACAAAAGAGCTTCTCTTAGGAACTCACCCCTTTTGTTCTAGTGCGATTGAAGGGAGCTGTAAAATAGTTACTGCTGATTATCTGATTATACAAGAACTGTCTAGGTGAGTGCATATTCAGAGATTTTTCATCTTCTTTTGGATATGTGGTTGATTGGATTCTGGTACCTCCTCTTAGGAAATCTGGTAGGGAATGAGAATGAATGATGGTCATGAGGGTAGAAGGCAGATGGAGAGCTGATAGTGTTCCAGCGGAAAACTCAAATGCATAATTGGACGTCTGACTGTTAGTCTATTTTCATGTAGTTTTGCATGTAAAAAAGGGTTCCTTTTTAAGTCTAAAAAACTTACTCGTTTTTAGAACTGAATGACATCTTCTGAGTTAAAGGGAGGAAAATTATAGTAAACTGGAAAATATTTGTGTCGGCTAACTTCTTTGTGGAAGTTTCAAAGTTGTTGTTTATAAGCGAATTAGTGTTATTTTTCTGTATTTGGATTAGAGACAAGTCATGTAGCATATCTTTTTTTCTTTGAAGGTATGAACAAAATAGCGGTTACTTACATGAATCTAAGCAGTTGTGCTTTCTTGCCATTACCAAAATTGCCCGTCTCAATTGCTTCAATTTCATCATTCATCTAGGGTGTGTTAATGCAGGTAATCTGAACTGATCCTTAGGTGTCAAAAATTATGACGGCACATTGATGATTTTGTTAAATTCCTATTATACGCCCAGAAATAGGAAAAAATAAATGTTTATCAACACTTAATCCAAATAAATATTTGATCTGCAAAATTTGTTTCCCTAAATCAGCTGATGCTGTGTCACTGCTGAAACAGAAATTCTGTCTTGGCATCTGCAGTCATTGAAATATAGTTCCAAGTCACTGTATTTGTCTTAGCTAGAGGGTACCTCAGTACACAGTGTCCTATTTGCCCACAAACGCACAAGACTCTGTGCTACTCTGCTTACTGCCATCATTTCCTTATGTAAGTCTTTCCAGATACTTAATGCTTCTAAACCCAAGTACTCTACTTACAATGTAATGACCTTTTCCTAATCATTTCTTCACATGGTGTAGCCTTTATTCAAAAAGCTATGTAAATAAGATAGCAGACAGACTTTGGTGAGCTCAAGGAGCTGATGTCAATAGTCTTCCAGTAGAGGGGGTGTGGTGGACACCCTCTGTGTTGTAGGTCTGAAACATCTCAAATTACTCAGCCATATTTGTCAGCTTAACACCAGCAGGCTGCTCCATCAGCTAGCTGCGCTGACACCTTGCTTTGTTGTGCTTCTGTGTGGCTTAACTTCCTCGCCTTACTTAGCAGTCCAAGATGCTGTTACTGAAACAGGCAAGAGAGCTTTCTTACCCTGCTTCTCCAGGACTGTGATTGGTGCCATTAATTGTATATATCAATGGGGGTAGATTTGATTTGGTGTCACTTCAGCTGCTGGAGACATTGCAGTATATCCCTTATGGAGGTTAGTATTTAGATTCTGATTACATGTAACCATGCTAACATATCAGGTACTAATATGACACTGTGATAGCAATGCTAAAAAATCAATGTGCTAGTATTAAAATGCTTTTTGTTGAAGTCCCCTTTATCCCAGCTTTTATGTTTTCTGAAATTTGTTTGAGGGAAAGTGAATGTCAACTGTCGCAGTTCGTTTTCAGATGTTTGCAGATTGCCATCAATTCAGTTCTGCTTTTCTAGAAATAGATTTTTAAGATGTTTCACCTGTATCTTAGTTGAAGCGGTTCTCATCTCAATACCATGGAGTTTTTTTCTGACATTTGTTAATAAATACTCAGCTCAAAATTCCTTTCTACAAAGGAAGAAACTTCCTGCCACATTGTCACAGCGTGTGAGTTGATACAACTGCAGTCAGTTTCTTCTGTTAGACTACGTTACTAGATAAACAAAACTGCTGTATAGAACTGTGAGAGCTGCATAGAGATGTTGCAGCTTGTTTGGGCTTTGGAAGCCTTTTTTTTCCCTTTCTTTCTTCACTCTGCTGTGCACACAGAGCCTCACAGAGTGTGGCTCCAGTTGCCTGTCTAGGGCTTCTGCTGCCTACCGCAATACAAGAAGCTGTTCCTGTTGTCCTGAATGCTTCTGGCACAGTCTATGATGAAATTAAGACATTTGGCAATAATTACAAGGAATAGAAATGTGCAAACTAAGTCAGGACTAAATATTTCTGTTGGCATATTGACAATAGCAAGTACTGGTAGGTATCAGTTTGGATGAAAAACCTAAACGTCCATTTTGACAAATCAAATATGAGTAGACTTGTGGATCAAATAGTATTGGATCAAATACTATCAAAGACTAAGATTTTGATGGAAACAGTAATGTGTGGACCAAATCACCTTTAGACCACTATATTCTTCTAAGAGGCATAAAAAATATTCTTTGAGATTGCACTTCCTATTTTTAAAAATTACTCGAGAGTACTACTAAATGAAAAACTTTATTTCTGTCTTTCTGTGGGTCTCTGTTTCTGCTTTGGCAGTTGGTGTAATCAGCATTAGTGATGACTGGTATTTCCAAGGAACTGCATCTTCCTCTGTTATTTTGTCATGGCTTATAGACAGTTTAAAACTTGCAATTTTATATTACATCATATTCTCATACCTTCTTGCTGCACAGTGGCTGCACATGTAAAAATGGAATTACTTTCATTAAAAGATTTCCTTTATAGGCATTATTATGCATTGTTAGCAAGTAGCTGAAGCCTGCTAAAATGTGCTGGATTTTGAAGTAAGATCATTGTAGAAAGCCATCATGTCTCACATATAATACTTATTACTATCGTAATCAAATTAGTGTGCTAGTTTTCTAATTTTTATTTTTAGGAAAACAAAATTTTTGGAAGATTTGTTTTTTCCTAGGGTTCTCAAGGTTTTTAAGAAACTCTCTGCTATAGCTCACCTTCACTGGAATGTTTAGAGTTTGTACATTTTTGACAGTTCATTTGTGGAGTTAAGAGTAGTCTGATGACAAATTCTGCATCTTAAATGTTTACCAACAAAAGTATGATGCAATGTACAGTTTCAACATTAAATACAAACCTAATGGATTTCTTAGTTACTTTTGCTGATTTGGCTGTGCTTTTGGACACTTAGGTTTTGTGCTTTGCTCTTTGCTTTAAGTCTGTGTAAGTCTCCCGCAGACCTCCCATGCTGTTAAATGTATGGGTAGAATGGTAGCTCCCAAGCAGGTCACTCACCCCTAAAGAAAACACTTTCAGGTCACATCATATAACCTATATTTTAAGAACAGCTGTGTATAAGATTCTAAAAATTAGTATCCTAATCTTTTTATATAACTTTTTTTGATGTTTTGTTTTGGTTTAGGTTTTTAGCTAAGAATGAGAGAGCTGTCAATATAATATTAATACATTGATCTCTTTTTTTTTTTTAACAGATAAAAAAATATTTTGAACTTGAGCCACTTGCACGTGGAAAGCGCTGGATTCTTAAACCCTGCTCCTTGGATGATATGGAGGCATTAAAAGACAGCTTCTCCCTTCTAATAAACTTGCTAGAAGAGAGAGACTTCGAACCTTCAAGAATGTGAAATGCAGGAGGGAAGAGTGGTTCTCCAGGCATTATTGTACCTGCATATTCTCCTCACAGCTTAATTATGGTGTGGTATCAAGAGTATGCTGTGATATGTTGCTCATACACATTTTGTGCAGAATGTCCTTTTGTTAACATAAATATTCTGTGAATCAGGTACACAACTATTTCCAGTAAAGTTGTCTACACTACTGATATAGGAAGCTCCTCTTTGTTTACCACTATTTCTGCACACTGCATGTTGCTTTCTTGTGTTGTGATCATCATTGGTAGGAAATATTACACACACAGAAATAACATCATCTCTGGAGGAGCAATTCTACCTGCTACCTTGGTTTCTGAAAAATAACTTATGTCTTAAGGTTTTGAAACAAATTACTTTGTTTATTGACCCTGCAGTACAGAAAGCACAGCCACTGAGAAGCTTAATGGGATACCTTAAAGGCAAGCAGTTTCATGTTAATGCAGAGGTTAGTCGTGGAGTTTTACTAAATGAAAACAGAGTTGACAAGTTACTTGATTCCTCTTCTGAAGTCACAGCATAACCTTTTAAAAGGCAGAAGTGTTATTTTAATGGAAGTTTCCTCAAAGGTAAATTAGCAAACAGATACATGGGGATAACAGCATTTGGGGAAAAACAAGTGAAATAAATAGATGGTAACAATATTTTTAGAAAATATGCAAAAGATTAATAAAGTAATAATTTTCATTGAAGGCAGTTTTTTATTAGAGAAGCAAAGCAAATAAGTGTTAATTCAACTGTGAAGGCTTTATTACTAGTTAGAAATGTGACTGATTTTAAATAAGGATTGGTTCCTTTATCACTCACTCATAGAGTACTACTGTTATCGTAACATTGCCAAGGCATCTATACCACAATTAAGGGTCTTCCAATGTTTGTACTATAAACTTCTCTTTTCAAGGGATTATAACTTATTCTTTCAAACTTCTGGGCTAAATGTTACTTAGAAGACAAAAAAAGTATTCACTGGAAAGAACATTTGTAATACATTTGGAAAAATTCGATTTGGTTCCAGAAAAACAGTGCATATTTCCTCTTTCCAAGTTTTCCCCTTTGTAGTTTGTAGGGGTTTGGCTGCCTTCTGTTGATTTTTTAAAACCTTATAAACCGATTTTGTCCATTAACGAAACGTGCCAGGTCACTGTTTCAGCACTAAGTCAGTGACAACAGGGTATGTGCAGATCAGTCCCTGGGCTGGTGCACACCTTGTGCGTTGTGCCTTGTGCGTTCAGCTACCCTCATGCATGAGTAACTGCAAACACAAATTGTAGTGATGTGTCAGTGGTTCCTCATCGAATCTGCTTGTCTTTTCAAACTCTTTACTCTTTTTTTTTTTAGGGCTTTAAGCAACATATCTTGTGACTCTGAGCATTTATTTTTCAAGTTTGAAGTTTATTGTTGTTTCTCACTACTTTATTGGGGATAAGAAAATAGCAAGGATCAGCTTTTAAAGGCTTATAAAAGCTATTTCTCTATTACTTGTAATTATAGTTTGTTAAACAAAATATTTTTAATAGCTTTTTTGTTTACTTTTCAATTTCCATGGATTTCTTGCATTGCTCCCTCAATTATTTCTGCCCAAGTTCATGGTCTGATGATCACTGTTTTAACTTCCTTCCTATTATCATAAAGAAGCTGGGAAAACTAGTAAGCACCATGTTTAATTTTGTGATAGTATAGGTAGGAGTCCTAAACGACATCTCTTCTTGCTTTGTTTTTCTTCTCTTTCCTGCCAGGTCAAATTGCCTCACTCCTAATACTCTTGGCAATACATCCAAGAACTGGAATTTGTTCATTTTAAAACACAGAGAGGAGCCCAATGTTGTTTTGGTTCTCTCTGTGCAGTTTAGACAGGCCCCAGCTGCCCATCAGTTTTTCTTGTGTGGGTTGAGGAGGCTCCTTTCCCTGGATTTAAAGAGGAACTGGACATAGTTTACATCTTAAAAATCTCTCAGCTGATGTAAGCTTAGAGGCTGCAGTCTCTGGATTTCCACAAGGTCCCCAGATTTCTGTCCTGTTTAGGGACAATGATAAATAATAAGTGGTGAGGAGGAGTGAGATAAATATTTCCCATAGAAGGCAAGCAGTCTGGGGAGGCAAAAAGGGAGGTTCAGAGCTTTTACTACTTTTTCACTGAGCATTAGTTATAAGATGTGAGATAAATTTTTTATATTTTTTATGTTTTTCCCCTTTCTTTCACATATTAAAGTTATTAAATAAGCCCAACTGTATTCCATTCCTAAAACCTACTTACATGAACCATCAGTGAGTCTGGTCCAAAAACTTTAGAATTTCCATGTTACACTTTGTTCGTGATTTCCCAGTTATGCACTGTTTGACAGTGCTACATGGCTGACCTACAAAAGGTCCAAGTAGTCACTCATAATATGGCTTTGGCATATGCCCATGGCCACTAAGACTAGGACCTTTTGATGCTAAAAGCTTTTTCTTTTGGAAAATGCCAACTGTGTAGGGCAGTGATTTTTTTTCAGAATGATTTTGAATATGCTTGTTCTTACTAAAACAGTGATCTGATCATTCCTTACCACAAGTTGAAACAATACCTCATAAGTGCTTATGGCAAAGACCAACGCTTAACTTTACTTTGAATGTAGTTCTTCTGTGGTTTTGTGTTGTGGATGGACTTAATGGATGTGTAGCTTTTTAATGTCTATAAACCTTCACCTCTTTATGGAGGAATTAAAAATGTCCATAGCAGCTCATGTCACACTTCCTTCTCTAAAGTGTTGTTGAATGCTCTGGCTATGGTAGAATATGTAAGCACAATGCAGTTTGTACTCAGATGGCCAATCTCAATTTTTTCTTTCTTTCTTTTCTTTTTCATTTTTTTTTTTTTAGGTCTTTTCACATGTGTTCATCATTTAGGTGAAATAAACTTGGGCACTAGGCTCTACTTCCCATGCAAGTTCATTAAGGAGTGAACACTATCTTTTTAAAGAAAGATACTGTGCTTTTATGTTCTCTAGCCATCTGTTAAATTACTTTGTGTGTGTATGTGTGTGTATGCGTATGTGCCCACATTGGGCTTCTTCTCAGACCTGTGGCTGTCTGCAGTGTCTGAGCCGTCAGAATGAAAACATTATCAATCAGTATCCAACAACAGCTGGTTTTGACAAGCTTCTGTCTGCTGCCTAATGCTTTACAACTTGTCAGTAAGACCTCTTTGTCTGCCCGCTCTGAGCTAGTAATCTTACTGCTTCCATGTTGTGTCCTGTACTTGTACTTCTAGCATTTGTATGGAAAAAAAAGTTAAATCTTAGTGGGTTTTGATATTCTTTCTTGCTGTATAATGCTCCACGTGTATCTTAGGTTGCCACTTCAAATGCGCTATACAAAAATCTGTGATGTATTGTTTCATTTAACTTCTTGCATTTCATTATATTTATAGAAGTTGCAGATTTTTGTACCGTATTAGTTAATACATTGCCTTTTTGTAATGGCAATTAATTTATATTACGAAAGTTTGTATGCTGTAGTTGAAAGTATTAGTTAACTGCCATATTATCTTGACTTTATACTAAAAATACAGTGTCTATACACAGAAGTTGACCCATTCAGGTGGACAACTGCTGACGTGAGGAACTTGTACTGTTTGTGATTTATACATGCCTTCCACTATCAAGGAAAAAAAAAAAAAAGGAAAATAAACACTGTGTAGAATTGAGTTTCTAAGCCTGAATTTCTTGAGTAGTAGCCAGGTTGGGAGTATGGCATATTATCTGATATGGAATCCTTAAGATAAATTTATTTACTCCTAGATGAAAACAAATATTACTGTATAATCATTGCTAACTTATATGTAGTTACACCTTTACACACACATATATAAAGTAGAAACTTCCAAAAATTGGCTGATGTATTTACACAGCAAGATGTTGTTATTCTGGAAATGTATCTGAAAGATATGGAAGTTCATTGGTGGAACAGAAATTGGGGTAATCTTCATACAATAATTCCATGATGTCAGACTGAGAGACATGCTTATATGATTAGTAGTTGTTTTTAAATAAAGTGATATGGCAGAGTACATATACAAAAACAAGTGCTACAAAAGTTGAGCAAAAGCAAATACTGTAAGGAAAATAAAAACTTACTGAGACAATTCAATGTTACCCTATCAAACATTGTTTGAGTAGAAGAGACTCTCATAACACAAGTTTTAACAGCTGATGGAAGTACAGCAGTGCTGAGCCAGGCTGGAGCTGCTGATTCAGCTACTGAGGTATGCTTTTTCAATTTCATTATTTTTAACTCTGCCTTTTGCCAAGACTAGGATGGAAATGAAAGATTTGTAAAGTCAGAATATTTCTTAAATTATTTTGTATCATATAGATAGGAAGTGAAAATCCGCTAAAATCATGCCTCATTTGATAGCTCTTGTAGGAATTTTCATGAGCTCATTAGCCCTTTGACCTAATAGTTCAAACAAATAAAAACATCTGTTTGTGTCAGCTGTAGGGTTAGTCATCCAGGGCCTAGTTTAACATAAGGATGAGAGAGAGTCCCATATCCTATGTGAAAACAAATAACATCCCTTCTTCACTAGCTGCAGTTGAAAAGGACCCCTGAAACCAAGTATGGCTGCTGAATTCTGTGAGGTGAAGAGCCTGAAAAAGATCATTACCCTTCTCAGTCCTCAGCCCTCATGGGTGAACTGACTTCGCTGTGTGGGTTGGACTGAAGCTCAGGTCTGATTTAACTAATTCTGAGACGTTTGTGCTTAATGCTAGCTGCTTATCAAAGTTACATTTTGAGAAGTTGAAGTAGGCTGCGTTTATTTTTTGTCCATTCACCAGATTTCATAAAAAAATGTAATATGTGGTATTTTGGTGGGTTTTGATGGAATATATTCAGGACAGCCTTGTTTGAGGCTCAAGCATGTTTAGCACTTCCATTCATGATGTCTTAAATTTCCCTTAATATTTTAATCACTAAAACGGTCTAGAAAAGGTAAATATTCAAATGTGAATATAAGTGCTAACAGTAGTCTGTTGTTGCCTCGGTTATCTGTGGCAGTAATGTGGGAAGAACAGAAAAGAGGTATTTTAATTATCTGGTTGTCACGTTTACAATAAACCCAACAAAAGAGTGTTTAGGGAAAGGTCTTGTGTTCCTTTGGGACAATTACGAAAAATTTAGAGTTGAGGATGTGAAGAGGATGAATAACATAATCCATGCCCAACTATTATGGGAATAGGGGGACTCATTGCCTGAAAGTAGCCTGGTTTTGGTAAAGACCATATTTGTAATGAAAAGGTGTTGTGTAGTTAATTTCTAAGCACAGAAACATTTAATCACATCTGCAAAATATTTAATCACATCTGCAAAATCTATACGTATAACATATATTTGAGAATCTGCCCACTTGCTACTAACAGCCATGAACTGTACTTAGGATGTTTGTGTACGATATAAGGAAAGCTATCCACAATTTATTTTCTCAGTTCTCATTATTAGATCGTGAGCTAAAACTGACAAGAAATAAAATCTGCAATCACGGCACATCTTTTTTACTTGTCACCTTGAAATAGCAAAATGCTGTTGTTCATTTTTATTACTATGCCATGTAACTATAATTTATTGCATCTCAGTGTGCACTGGAAACTATTTGCATGTATTAAGTAAAACAAGACAAAAATAAATCCTTTTGTGATTTGGCAACTTCTGTGTATGAAGAACTGCCCTCTTTCTGAGGAGACATTTACCATTGCAGTACAGAATCCTCATATTATGGCTTTGTTATAAATTGCTGCTAACTGAAATGCTAAATCCTGGAAATCCCAAACAAAAGATCTACTACTGTTTAAATGCATGGTTCTAAAGATAGCATGGAGGAGAGAGCAAAATGGTGACTTACATATACGTGTTGCAAAGCCAAATGAAGTTTAATGGTCAATCACACAGCAGAGGTTTTGGTATTTTAACAATGTGACAGTCTTGGATTTGGAAGGTTGATAGATTTTTCAGGATCAAAAGGGCATTTTGTAAAAAGTTTAATTTTATGGTAGGTTACATTTTGGGCCTGTCAGCTTTGACACAGTCCCTTTAAAGCAACAAGTCCTGCTGTTTGTTGAGGTGGGCACTCTAAAGATTTCTTCTATAGAAATTATTCTGCATTCTGCTAGCACATGCTAAAATAGCATTTTCTGTCCTGTCTCCTTATCTCGTTTACTTGAAAGCATATACCTATTTTCCACCAATACACATTTTGCTACTTTTTGAAACAAAAGCCTCATATACATCTCATGGCAGGCTTTGTGTGTGTGTTCAGTAGCATATCCTCAAGCTTATTACACCCAAGTTACAGTAATATTCTATATTTTTCAAAGACACCATTTCTACCAGTACCAAAATTGTGTATTTTAATATTTACAACAACAAATGTCTGTTGCAAAACTATATCACAATTATTTTGTTATAGCATTCCCATGTATTCTGTCTTTGTAAAACCTATAGATGAATATGTGAATGGGATCGTACTGTTTAAAATTAACACTGATTAAACTGTAGGATCTGGGAAAGTGCTTTTTTTATTTAACAGTGGAATGAGCAGTGCAATCCCATCATTGTCTCAGTATTTACCTTCCTACAGAGAAGAAATGAGCACTCATGGCCAATATTGTAAATTATATCAGCCTTAGCCCATCTTTACTAAATTGCTTCATTTGCCAATGAGAGTTGTAATCCCCTCTGGTTTACATGTGTGTTGGTTAAAGTTGAAAGACTTCCTTCAAGAATCTGAAACTGAGGTTAATTAAAAAAAAATATCTAAATGCTAATTGCCTTTTCTAAAAATATTTTTGTGCATGATTTGGAGGAGTGTGACTGATGCAGAAAAGTTCACTGTTTACCTTTAAAATATAGAGCATGACCTTTTGGTTACAGTAAATACAGTACTGCAAGTCTGGTAAAGTCATCACATATAGTAAAGGTATTGAGACCATTTACCTCACATTCCTCCCTATTAGTTTCCACAATTAACATGATCCACAGCTGAGAAAATAATTCGAGTTGTCAGTGATAAATGGGGTGAAATCGTCAATCACTGAAGTTGACATTATTATTTTTAAAAGATATTACAAACAAATGTTTACCCAAAGATAGCAGTATGTTGCTGAGATTTTGTTCCATGGGGTTCTCTTTTTTCATTCCTGTGTCAAGCTGACTTCAGTACTCACTTTCAGAGTAAAGTGGCCTTTATTCCTTTCCTTTCTTTTTTTTTTTTTTTTTTCTGTAACATGAAGAGTACTAAACACTCAAGCACCAAAGTCATTAGCAGATCCGGAAACATTCCTGGTAACCCTCTGAGATCTGAGGCAGAACTTTATCTTTTTGTTTATTTGTTTTTCTTGGTATGATGTGCAGACCTGAAGTTTTGGTTCAGGCCTGTCTCCACTGAGAGATACCAGTAACATAGGAGTCTACTATTACGAGCTATATAAACACCTTGCCTATTTTAAGTGCTTGCTTTTGATCTCTGAAGAATTTTTATTTCAAGGTCAAATATTGTGTGATGATTTCATATATAGATGTATTGGTGACCTAAACATTGAGGAAAATGCATACAGTGTTTGCAGAGAAGAAATCTGTTGCTTGTTTTTTCCATTCTTAATGCAGGTAGGAAATCTTCCATAAAACTACTTAGGGATGGTGAACCTTGTTCTAGTTGTTTGTGAGAGATTCAGCAGGCAATTTTACCTTTAGGATTGGGTCAAGTTGCATAGCATAGGAACTTCTTCTTTTGAAAGAAGAAGTTTAGCATTTTATGCCATATTATGCTACATGGATACTGGTGATTAGCATGTTCTCAAGCACTTCATCTGTGAGAATCATTTCACATCTAACTTGATTAAGGCTTGAACGAGGTGATCACTACTAAACTATGCTTCTGGAATGTGGTCTTTTTAATTCCTGCCTGCACATAAGGTTTAAAAAAACCCTTGGTGTTCACCCCTATTCACACATATCTTTCCTCTGTGTTATGCAATTGTGTCCTCAAAGCAGTTGTTAAGGCAGGTCTGGAGCTTCCCTTGCACTCAAATTACTCATGTAACTCCCAGTTGTCTCCAGGTAAGACACAGTATTCTGGCCTCTGTCCACCACAGTGTGTATGAAGACCCCTTTTTCACTGTCTTTTGCATTTCCATATTTGCGTAATTTGAATGGGAACTCTGGTTCATCCAGTAGCTGATCTTAGTTGATTGGTTTATCTTGTAGTAAAGTAGCACATATTACAGGAGGACTAGCTCTAAGGTTCTGTCTTATGGTTCAAATTACAGGCTATGATGCAAACTAATTCAGAAATATAGCTTAGTCAGTAGGTTTGGATATAACTAAAAGCCAAGATTCAGCACGTCTTTGTCCAGCTGACTGATGCTGAAAATGGATTCTCATTAGCTAATTTCTGATACAAACCAGAAAAAGTTGCCAAGAACAGACATTGTCCAGTTCAGCAAGAGGGGTGCTGAAGGTTAACCTGGTGTAATTAGAGACATGGGCCACCATTGTGAGTGACTCTTAGGCATCTGACTCTCTGATGGGAAGCAGGGACAGCCATCTGCCTGATCCTGTGACCTGTAGACCGTAAGGTATTTAGTGTGTCTGCCATGGATCTGAGGGCAGACATCAGTTTGAGGAGATATTGGTAGCAGCTCTATCTCTGCAGGACATGCCAGCCCACATCTTTCTCCAGAGGGGGGTTCAAATGCCCAGCAGCTGCTGTCCTGGCAGAGCCCGCTGCTCACCAGTGATGTGCCTCTACCAAGGTAGCCACGCTTAACTTCTTATGAACTGCACAGACTTCAAGAGCTGCAAGCCAGCCGTGACCCGCTTACTGAAATAAACACTCTTTGAGACAATGAAAGAAATACTGAAATGGGAAAATCAGTAATGGTGGCATGCCTCCACACCTGTCGTGCTGTGTTACAGTTTCACTCTTTGATTGTTGGTCCCATAAAGGTGTCGGGTTTTTCATGTTATTAAAGCAATTATAGTTATTATACTAAATTTGTCCTTTCTGAAGGGAGCAAGAACAAATGAGGGAAGATTTGCATACAAATTGAGCCTAAATGTGGGGGGAAATGGCAGCAGGCCTGCTCAGCAGACAGATGAGGCGATGAGGAGATGTTACAAAGGAGCATGGGCCAGAGCCACCCTCCTTTGCAGCCCTTCACTGGTGACCCTTTGTGAGAAATGTCTCCCAACTGCCTGGCTGATTTATTTGAATGAGAGACAGCTTGGTGCACTGTCATCCCAGGCAGATAAAAGCCCACTCCATGGCTGACCAGAGGAGATGTGGAAGGACTCCCACTCTCCCCCAGAAAAAGCCTTTCCCCCGGCACCACTCAGACCTCTCTACTACTTCTCCCAGAGAAGCCCCCCTGTGTAACAGCCACTGTCCCACCCTGTGCTTTCAGGCGTACCAGCTTGACTCGGTCACAGGGGCACCTGCATCTGAGCACAGTGGTGCTCCCCTTGGAGCTGCTGAACTAGGCTCCCAGGTGTCTGCAATGGGAAGGGCATCAGGTCCCCAGTGCAGGTATTCCTAGTTCAGAAGAGGAAGGTGAGCCAGATAGAGGAAATATAAGTCCAGGGCATTCTCCAGGAACCTGATGTCCTCTGAGCTCATGCATTTTCACCTACAGCACCATGATTGCTGGAATGTCCCTGCTCACCATCATCCTGAAGCAATACAGCCTTTCTAACTTCAAAAGTGAGCATTGCTGAAGGGGAGAAACATGGATGGAAACAATGAATTCAGTCCTATCTCTATACCTTGCGTCCTTGACTCTGAGCCTCTCCCTGCATGTAACACTGCTGCACTGGACATGGATATGGGGCTTTGGATGTGCACTAATGTCTGTGAAATGCTCATATACACCAGAATGTGGGGTTTTCTGGTGGCTATGGGGCTCCTGCCTTTACTGGCATGTGAAGTTTATAGCCTATAAGCTTTGTGATGGCCACCTTACACCCAGAGATGTAGAGAGAAGTTTCTAATTACTTTGGGTATTCCACAGCTTCCTCTTTAAAAAAGAAATCGCTATGTAATATAGAAAGTAAAAGTTTTGTCATTCAAACAATCAGATTCAGGAAAGTTTATGATCTAGTTGAAAATTGACCCCTTTCTTAGGTTTGAACTTTGTTGGGTTTGAGTAAGGAAGGATGTTTGAGTAAGGAAGGATGCTATTGTACTTTAAATAATCTCATTTGAGCTAAGCGAGATGTTTTGAATTCCTACAGATGTAAAAAAAAATGTGGTCTGTTTCTCTTTTTTTAGGAAAAAAAAATTATTTTACAGCTGTTTTTATAAGTGGAAGAATGTTCTGAAGTGATGTATCTTCAAAGGTCAGCATGTATTATAGGGCAAGAACTAAGCTGCTTTACTGAGGTAACATTCACAACTCCAGGATATGAAAACTGATAAAGCTATGTTGCCTTGTTCATTAAAATTAAACTGACAAAAGCCTGTCTGCTTGAAGATACATATTGCTTTTTAAAAAGTCTTTAACAGTAACAATTGTAGCAGACATCCTAAATTAGAGCATGGGGATGATGTCAGATCATCTCCTTAACTATTTTGAAGTGCTCTCTGTGTTTCCATGTCAGGCTTGTTTCAACTATAAAAGAGAACTGGTTAGAGTATGAGCTACCAGAGTCATGGCTGTTGCTGAGTATTTACTGCTTAACTATGACAACTGTTCTGCCTTTCAGTTGTGGTTCAAGGTTGGTCCAGAAATATTAAGTTCCATAGTTAAAGTTAAATCAATAGTATGGAAGTTACTCTCTAGGCATTCAAATACAGGATCGCCAGCTTTTCACTTGGGTGTCTTCATAGCCACAGAACAAATAATTTCCCTTGTTACACTGTGCTATTTAAATTTGAGAAAACAATTGAAAGGATGATGAGACAGGAAAGCTAACTCTTCTCTTCCAGGCAATGAAGAGAAACCACTTGGCACGCAAAATATCCTAATCTAGAAATCCTGGTGGACTCATCAGACCGGTTGACTCAGATCTTACAAAGATCTGCTCAGTTCTTACAGTTATTAAATTAGAGGTATTGAGGTCTGGAGGACATCACCAACTAGTCTTAGTCATAGTGAAAGAAATCAAATTTCTCTAACGCCATATTTTTGCTGACTTTTTGAAAGAAATAATCAAGCCTTTACTTCAGATGACTCCTTCGGTTAAGCAACCTAGTAATACAGAAAACAACTCAGGCTTCTGAAATTCAGTGGTATTTGCAAATGCATCTTCCTTTATAGTATTTGATCTTTAAAGATAACAGAAATATTTTTCTTTTTTAAAATCAATATTTTAAAAACCTTCACTTGCTTTTTATTCATTACTAATTTTGTCCTGATGAGGATTTTTTTCATAGAATACAACAGTATAGTTCAGTTGGAAAGGATCTAGAGTGATAATCAAGTACAACTGCCTGACCACATCAGAGCTGATCAAAAGATAAAGAATATTATTAAGGGCATGGTCCAAATGCCTCTCAAACACTGACAGGCTTGGGGCATTTACCACCTTTCTAAGAAGCCTATTACAGTGCTTGATTACCCTCTCAGCAGAGAAATGTTTCCTAATGTAAAGTCTGAACCTCCACTCATGCAGCTTTGAACCAACATGTTCTGTCACAGGATACCACAACTTATTCCCATAAACAGCAAAGATGTTAATTTTTGGATTGCAACTGTACCAAGTTGTTTAAAAAGCATTTTCTGCTATAATCTATTCCACCAGAAATTTGTTCTTTCCCTTTGACTACATCTGTTGCTCAGTACCAACCCTCATATTATGCCCTCTCAAGCACTCCCCTTGCATACAAAATTCTCAAAAACAAACACTTGCAAATAGGTTTCTGCATTCCTAGAGAAAAAAACAGATCTCAGATGTTCAAATAACATACACTATGTTTTTATTTAATACAAAGAGGTGCAAGGAAAAAAAAAAACCAAACATGTTGACCTCTCTCCAGTAAGTTTTTTCAATAACATTGCAAAACACATGTAAACTCCCTTGGCCTATTCAACCTTCCCAGATGCATCATTCTCCTGTAGAGTCAAGTGGGAGTGCAGATAAGCATGTTGAATATCACCACTGTACTGGATATAGGCTTTACCATAGGCATGCATATGGTAAGGTAAATGCCATCAGGTTTTTTTCCTCCATTTTAAAGTTTCATAACAGGACAGTTCAGCCATATCTGTGGTTACAGAACACAGGAAAAATCTCCTCTGTATGTATTCTAGAAAATATATTTTTCATTTAATCACTTATGGAATATTCTATCTGGAATACATAAAAAGTTAGAAAAATTATTTCTCCTTCAGAAATGCTGGAGTTTCTCCTCGTCTGTGGAAATTACTTGCTCTTACTGAGCTGTGAATTATCTGCATGTCAGTGTTCCGTGATTACTTTAACACCACAGTATATCAGATTCAGTTTCTTGAACTAAAAAGTATAGGAAATTCAGTGAGGAAACATATTACCAAAATAACTTGATTGAAGAGTGCTATTGGGAAGATCAATGTTCATGTTCAGAATGGCACTCAGAGAAAATGTTGTGTTGAAAAACAATAAAAAGTATTACACTGATGTGTCAGAGGATGTTAATGTGAGATTGTTATCAGAATTAATTTAGTGTCAGATGTAACTACCTATAATTTACTTTGTTTTGAAACTTTGTCATCTTCCTCATTTCTCTATCTATCTACCTTTTGTAACACATCATTCCAAACAGCACGTGGACTCGATTTCGTTCTCAGTAATTTCCTGTCCTCTTGCAGCTATCCCCAGTGCCAAAATTAGGGCGTAACTTGTCCATCTTCATGCTAAAGCTGTTGATCAACACTCTTATGGTGACATACAGCTCCTGTTTTTCAGAGCAATGGGGACCATGGTTTTGACGATCTCACAAAACATTAGAGTTGTACCTTTTCCCCTCCATCTGTGAATTCTATTCCTGTCTGCAGCATCTACACAGCATAGAATGAGTCTTCAGTGGACAAGTCTTCCAATGGATGAAAACTGAGTGCAGGGTGAACTTGTCAAATCTAAACAAACTGGCTAGAAGGGGTGATGAGTATCACCTTCCCTCACTTAGGATAAATGTATTTCAGAAACAGAGAATTAGTTTTGTGTTCCAGCAGCTGCAAAACATTCCCCTGATCCTTGGTCATGGTATCCTGGGCTCAGGTTTTGGACTCAGATAGAAGAAGTGAATCTCTTCTCTCTGACTGGTCTCCTTTCCCCAGGGCAGGCAGGAAGATTTAGGTTTTTTGGTGTTTTTTGTTTTGTTTTGTTTTGTTTTTGTTTTGGTTTTTGTTTTTGTTTTGTTTGTTGGTTTGGTTTGGTTTGGTTTGGTTTGTTTGTTTTTTTCACATCAAGGCCTTCGTGCTGTTCTCTGAGAAGGTAGGTGTAGAGCTTATCCATAAACTTCTACTAGTTCAGAACATTGATCTTCATCTTACCTATTCAGCTGAAATCATAGGAACTCTTGCTTCATTTCTTGGTCTTTAAGACCCTAAAAAAGCGCCTGACATCCAAAGGACCATACCTCCTTTTCATACGGACCTAGTAGCTATGAGGTCCAGGAATTTTTTGAGCAGTGACCTCTTGGTGGCTGCAGGCCACATCTTCTCAAGGGAAGGTGGCATCTGTGGCACAATTCAGCACAAAGACTGGCAATGCCAATATCTCTGATCAGACCATTGCCAGACAACATCTCAAAATCATTCTGGGAAATGTGTTCTTAACTGGCTATTTATCTAAGATTTTTTTCCTGTTGGGAAAAACACATTGTTTTTAGAATTTGACATAAAAACTTAGTGTTGGGAGAATTAAGGACATAGTGTTGTCTTTTCAGGATGCTCATTGTGTCTGGAATCTCCATTGCCTGTATGACTGGAGCTGAGACCCATTGTGCTGCTGACATTCAGGCCATCACCACATGGACAATTGTTTACAGGTGTATGTGACAGTTCAAAGAGTGCATGCTTTTAGATGGTGACTACTATGTGACCTGTAGCTAAGCTATCTTCCCGTCCAGATAGAACAGCAGTTAAAATAGATGCAGCTGTGTCTCTGTTTCCCCATTTTTAGCTAGGTTTTGTGGAGTTTGTTTGAATGTCTGCCTGGGCAGTGCTAGCTGTTAGCTTTCTAGGCAACTAAAGCCTTTCAAAAAAGGAGACCATCAGAGCAAGGTTGCAAAACTTTCATGGTAAGATCGGAAAGCACTTCCACTTCAGTAACCCAGCCAAATTTGCCTAGTATCAAGGGTCTTGATTTCATTAAGCACAATCAGCGTGTAGTCCTGTTGTACCTTGTGAACAGTTGCAGCTTTCTGCAGCTGTTTCAGAGGAGGCAAGGGGGTGTCCCAACATGGCTTGGGTTTTCATTCTGTCAGAGAGTCTTTTGGGATAAAAGCTGAGTTTTGCATTGCAGCATCATGGTTTTATGGAGGCACTGTGTGTACAATAGTGTAATCTCACCTGATACAGGAACTGTACACTCACATCGTGGCTCATGTTAAGATGATTGAATGATGCTTTCATGCAAGACTAATTCTGAAGAGTCTTTTGTCTAAGCAGTTGATAAATTTTGGCTTCATCTTTTTTATGTGTTCTATACAGGAAAGAATCTACTGGGTGTAGTTAATTTATTTCAGCTATAGCTAAACATTTGCGTGTATCTTTTGAACAATGTGAACTCAATCCCAGTCAGCCACAAAGAAAGGATAGCTGTTCACAATTTAGAAACTTACATATTTCCAACCCTTGCTATTGGATTAAATTATACTTCCGACTATCTCAGATTTATGAACAGTTCATGGAGTTATTTTAATGTATTATTAATTTCTTTACTATATTTCCAGTCAACTAGTTTCTAATTTTCAGGCAATATGAAGTTCAGATTTGCATATAAATTGAGTTATAGAATTGTATACTATCATTTTCAAAGTTCAAACTCATTCTGTTTAAACCAAATGGGTTCAGATGGCTATTTTAGCCTCTCATATTTTGAATTATGTTAAATTTCTTTACAGTTTTAGTGGAAAAATAGTGACAAGCCTGAATTTTTTTCTTAAAAAGTTATTTAAGATTAAGTAACTTATCTTTGAATGAAAATAAACTTGCAAAAAAGATGTGCCATAACTTTATTTCTCTTCTGAACATGGCATATCCATCTGTACATTTATCCCTGACTCACCAGAGTTGAACAGTAATTAAGTGGTGGTAATACCACACAGTGAATTGCTGGTGCCCCTTCTTGCAAACCATACTTGATTTTTCATTAGGTCTCTATGTACATACTGGTCTCAATGATCTGAAAAGACTGCATACACATGTATTGCAGCAGATCATAGAATCATAGCATATCTGGGCTGGGAAGGACCTCCAAAGGTCATCTGGTCCAACCCCCTCTGCCATAAGCAGGGACATCTCAAACTATATCAAGCTACTCAGAGCTTCATCCAGCCTGATCTTGAATGTCTTCAGGGATGGGGCCTCCACCACCTGTCTGGGCAACCTATTCAAGTGGTCTGTCACCCTCATACTGAAGGACTTTTTCCTAACATCTAACCTAAATCTACCCTTTTCTAGCTTAAAGCCATTACCCCTTGTCCTGTCACTACAAATCCTTGTGAAGAGTCCCTGCCCTGCTTTCCTGTAGGCCCCTCTCAGGTATTGGAAGGTTGCTGCAGGGTCCCCCTGGAGCCTCCTCTTCTCCAGGCTGAACAACCCCACCTCCCTCAGCCTTTCCTCATAGGAGAGGTGCTCCAGCTCTCTGGTCATTTTTGTGGCTCTCTGCTGAACACGTTCCAACAGCTCCACATCATTGATGCTTGATTTAGGAACATGTTGTTCTTTCAGTTTTCCTTCTGGAGTTGTTTTCTCCATTCTACTTCATTCAAGAGTAATTTCTATCTATCTTATTTTCCTTGTCCTAATCCTTTTCCAGTAAAATGCTTTGGAATGACTCATACCTAGGTGAAACTGCAGGCTCCAACTGGTTTCTTTGATATTGGTTTTATGGGGGGAATTGTACATCTGCCCTACCACCCTCCTTTGCTCTTCATCTTCAGACCCTGGAGTTAGCACCGGTACTGTAGCCTCAGTTTTCACTACAGCAAGGTAGCAGGACAGTACGAGGAAGGAATATTTGCACCAAGCAGTGTATCCCTTTCTCAGAGAAACCCTGTCTAAATAGTCTACCACACTCAGGTTTTATAAAATTCTCTCTTACTTTGCAGTTCTCAAGCTGAGATAAACCAGTTGACTGATTACATGTAGCCTTATTGTAAATGTTCTAACAGTCATCTCTCTTCTACAGCATGCACACGCCAGGGCAGCAAGCACAGTCACAGAGCCCCACCGAAAGGAGGTGTGTTTACTGTGGATTCTAAATATATGGCAAAATTTTTGTACTGTATTATTTCGATTTTGTGCTGTTACCATTTCAATTAATAGATTGCTGATTCCTTTGTTCATGGAGACAAAAGGAAAATAAAGCCAGTACGTAACAGGCAGTCCCTGGTTTGCAGTATTGAAATAGAGAAAGCATGTTTCACTATCTTGACTGTATTAGTGCATTCAAGCTGGGTAAACCAACTGAAGAGGCCTCTGACCCTAAATAATGGTGTTTAAAATGCCACCTTCACTTACACTGAATATAAACCAACTCGATTTATTAGAGGTTATATCTACTCTGTCTGTATTCAGTCCTCTTTCTCCCTCCCCAACCCCCCGTCCTCCTGCCACCTTTCCTTGTTAATTCATTTAAAAAGGGTTTCTTTCTGCTCAATTTGCATTCAAATGACTGTCAGGGGAATTTATGGAAATAATATAAGTGCTTTTATCATTGTGTATTTAGTCACATCTGCTAATTTTTGAAAGATGAACTTGTCTAGCATCTTAGCAAAATAAAAAGAGTAAGAGTCAAGCACCAGCCTTGTTATGGCTACAAAGCCAAGAATGCCCAGACCAGCGTGGCTGAAAATTAAAAACAAATCCAGAAGGCCCAGTTAATTATTTATTGGCTCAAACAATATACCTTTGTCTTTGTTGTTTTAGATGGCCCATCCCACTCATGGTCTGGCATATCTTTTGTGCTTCTTCCTCCTCCATTAGTAGCAAAATCTACTCATCTCTAGACCCAGCATACAACGGCATCTCTTTCTTCTTTGTCATTTTCAGTGAAGTCAGAAATTTACCAACTTTTGGAAATTTCACTTTCTGTGCCATTTCTTTTTCCTTAATTGATGTTATAGCAATAGTGGGGGACATCTCTTTTTCTCTCAATAAGCAGGAATTCCACAAAGGCACCCAAATAACACCAGTGGTTACCTTTGTGGGTTGAGCCTCTGGAAGCTGAATCTGCACACTTTTTTTCTCAAGGTAGCAGTCAGCATACACTGCTATGTCCCCCCCTGCCCTCCCCTTCCTCAGTTTGTTGTTTTGTTTTGTTTTTTGTTTTTTTTTTTTTTTTTTTTAATTTGGTAACATCTTCAGCAAATTCACAGCCAAGAATTTAAGACCCAAATAACTTTACTTGTTTTTTTTGGCACTTGATGATAAGTACTTCCTCATCCCTTTTCCTGAATATTGTAAGAATTTAGTATAAAAAGAGATTTCCATAAAGCATTTAAGTTGTTATGAAAAATAATTCTTGGCAGGAGTGTGGTAGGCTTCCAGATAAAATAACAGATTTCTAAGATATTTTTCTGATCTACTGTTAAACTACCACAAAGGCAAATTATCCATTATGCTTTATGTATTTTCTAAAAGAAATTGAGAAATTGTGCAGTGTAAACATGAAAATGCCACATTTCAAAACTTTCAAACTAGTGAGTTGAAAGATTATTTGTGTTACTCTGCTCTTCTTATTTAAAAAGTATATAACCACTGTATAACATTAAAAAACAGCACAATTAATTACATGAGTGCTAGTTACTGGTTTATTTGTGAAACAGCTAAAAGAGAGGAGACTCAAAGGGGGAAACACAAAAGTGTTCGAATCTGCAGAGCAAGGAAAGTAATGCTATGTCCAAATATATTTAGTGAATGATAATGCAAACCACAGACAAATATAGTGAAGAGAAGAAAATAAATTCCCTGGCTCAAGATGGGAATTTATTGAATACTAAGAGCCAGAGAAGCAATAATTTAGAGAGGAGTATTTCCCTGGATTCTGCACTACTAATAAATCATTGCTGGTCATGCAATTTTTAGTGGTCCCAACAATGATTGCATCTTGCATACACTGGTCATACTTAGAAACCATGTGTTTTGATTTGTTCTACTCTTTACATTACTAATGCTATGGATGCTCTCAGGTGCTGAGGAACAACACTTGTATATAAAGAAAGAGGCGTGTGCCTGTCTCTATGCACACACCCCTATACAGACACGTGTCACCCCTTGGGCCCAAGGAAAACGTCATATATGATTTTTTTTTTTTTCCAGAACTGCAATCAGGAAATACTATAATCTTTTGTAGACTAGGTAAAAATCCCAAAATTTAAACGCCGTTCTATTTCTGAATATATTTTCCCTGTAGAGAGGACAAGAAGCAACAAAACCTGCGAGCCTGCCTCAGCTGGTGTAAAAATATGTTGCTTTGTGTTCATAAACGACTCAGATTCTTTCAAGAAAGGCAGTTGCTAGGAGGAAAGTATTTTCTCATCAAAGTTGCTGTATACAGTGTCTTTAAGCAACTATGATTCCTTGGGATGTGAATGTAGGCAGGGAAAATGCTGCAGTAAAATGAGGGAATAGCCTTTAGAGGTGGGTGCTGATAAAGCACCATCTGTAAGAGGACAAAGCCTGCAAAGTGATGTAATACCTAACTTATTTTTCCAAGGGAAGCAGTATTTATGCACCTTACAAGCCATTGAGAGAACTTTCATTAATGCAGTTATGAAGGAAGGTTAAGAAAGTCTGTAGTAATTGTTGGGTCAGAAAAAGAAAGGACAAAAGATGAAAATGCTCGATGCCCATCAGATCAACAATGAAAGAAGTTACGACAGATTGGGTGGTAGAAAGCTTTTTGAAGATCCTACTGAACATCTGTGAAGGACAGAGTACTTTTCTGGAAGGCAGAGTTGTTCCTCTGTCCCTGTGGAGATGGTGGAAGAACAGCCCAGAGACTGTGGATGAAAATCCTGGCATCAAGAGATAAGACCATTGCTCAAGGAGAGCCTGCTGGGAGGAAGAGCAAACCAGCAGCCAAGCCCCAGCAGTGATGAAGAAAACTTTCTGCAGACTACAGAAGACTCTGGCAGGTGTGTTGCTACTAGGGAAGCCACTGGATTGACTGGAACAAAGCCTGGAAGCAAGATTTTATCTTCCTTTGAAATTTCACAAAAATAAAATGTCAAGGCAAATATATTGCAAAGCTGTAGCTGACTTAGGTGTTGTCACAGTGCTGAAGAACTGTTATTGTTATTAAGTATTAGCGAGTCAAAAAAGAAAGGATTTCTTTTAAAGTTTGTCCTTTAAACAGGTCGTTAATATACTTCAAGTTGTCACTGGGTGAGCGATCTTCTAGAACTTCTTCTAGGCTGAAAATGTGCAACAACAGAAAGAGCAACAGGTAATTGACAATGGAAAGCAAAAGACGGGAATGGTAAAAGTGCAGAACAATATTTGTAATTTCCAAGATGAACTGACTGATTTCAGTGCCTTGGAATGACACGTCCTGTCTCCATGTTTCTCCAGTATGGATAAAACTGGTCTGAAGATTATACCAGCTGGTAATCACCCTGTTTGCTCTGCTCCCCAATTGTGTGGAACAGCAATCAAGTCCTACACTGACTCAATATTGTTAGAACTGGCAACCTGATGTAGATAGCTGAAATACACTGAAAAGAGTTGTTCTGCTGAAGCTCAAAATGCTTTTCTTTATAGAATAAAACCTCAGCTAAACCAACTAATAAAGCCAAGTGTACAACATATCCTATCTGGGCATCTCAGTGTTAACTATCTCCCCTGACAACACCCATTTCAGAAACATTGAACTATTTAGTGTCTCTGAAACATCTGGACTTTCTACTTGTTTCATAATTCTCTAACAAAAAATATCTGCACATCATCCATCAATCCACGGCCACATTCTTTTCTCACCCTATCATGATTAGATTCCTTGGGAGGTTGTAGGGGGTTTTTCATAATGCTTTTCTCCCAGTTTTTCTTGGACATCCTTGTATTATTAATGGGCTCGATATGTGCTCACTTTAAGCCATTAGGAATTAAACTAGTGTTTTTAGAAGCTGTTATATAACCTGGAGAAATGGGAACTTTTGGGGACCTGACCTCTTTCCTTAGCCACCACAGACTCATTGTGGCAAAACTGGGACAGATCCATTCACTTTTGAAGAAAATCGCGCTCCTATTGAAATATGGAGAGGACTGGTGCATTGTTTTGTCCAAGACAATTTTTCTGAAAGAACATCCAGGTCAGATGTTCTATCGCTAGGGCTGTTATGCTATAAATAAATGGAAACTCTTAACTATCACCTTCTCTGAACAGGTAGGTAGCTGCTTTCTATAGACCAAGATCCACACAGAACAGTCACTCCATGGAAGAAGAGCTGTGTGGTGCCTGTGTGGACCTTGCCTCAACTGTTCCTGTAGTGTAAGCAACCAGTGTTTACCTGAGCTATGTCTGTCATGAAATTAAAGAGTAACTACATACCCTACTGTGAAAGTGCCATTCTCCTTCCACTTTAAAAGCCAGTAAGCAGATGGGGAAATCTGCCCCATCCGCATGGTCTGGTACTGGGGAATGCTTCTTGCAGAAGGAGGAAGGCAGCCAGATGTCAAGTGGCTTTCAGCAGAGGTTGAGCCCCTCTTGCTAGCACACATTCTTCCCCAGCTAATGCTGCTGGACATTTTGCCTTTATCCCCCACCTTTGCACCAGTGCCCTTTCTCCACACGAGCTGTTCAGCCAGATGAGTTTCCTGACCCACCTCAGTATGCAACTGCATGCGTGCAGTCGGTGCAAGACAGTTGTAAAATTAGTTAGCTGTAAAACTGCTGAACTGGGAGCAGGAGGGTAAGGGAGGGGTGGGGGGATGGAGCAGAGGAATCCAACCTGAGACCATTTGGAGCTGCCACGGTAGAGTTACTCATATGCTGAGCAAACTCTCAGAGCCAGCTGGTTTGCTATTAGATAATGTGAGGGGCTGTCTGATACTGGAGTCTTGTGTGGGCATTGTTTCATCTGTCAGGCTGCCAGTGGATACACAACAATTACAATCTCCACCACTCCTCCCTGACACAAAGATTAGGGGAGTTAGTCATGTGGAGCTTGGCTATGAGACTATTAGGAGAGATAATAATAGTGCACAAAAATTCATAGACTGGTGTAAACGCTAATGAGAAGAAGGATGGTTCAAGAATATGTATGTAATTAAGAATAATGGGTTGAAGAAAAAGAACATATTTTTATTTATATGACTATTTTTATATGACCTCTGTCTGGAACTCAGCAAATAAAACTGGAGGAATATAGAGTCTCCTCAAACAATATTACAGAGTGAGACTGTGCTCTTGAAAATAAATCAGTGTCAGGCTAGCTTATTGATTTCATTTGTCTGAGTCTCTGACTAATGAAGAAAAACAGTCTGAATGGCAGACCCTGATTTCTGATCAGCCTGTGAAACAGTCCTGCAGGGGGAAATTGAGAGATGTTTTGTATAGTTAAAAGTCCTAGAAGCCCTGCTGTGATTAAAAGATAATTAATCTTATTTTTCAGTAATAATACTGAAAATACAGGTTGTCTTAAAAAACTTAGTATGTCTAACAAAAGGAGTGAAGGGTGTATGTAACTGTTATTATTTTCCTTTTTGAGCACTTTTTCTATTAGGAAAAAAAAATCAGAAAAACATTGCCAACAATATCTGGACAAAATAACTTTCATCAAACAATTAATCTAAGGTGCCCTGTAAAAGCCCATATCACAGGAAGAGAAGCTGGCACCACTCCCTGCTTCCAGGCTGAAAGGTAAGAACCTGCCTTCTCTGTGTCACACAAGTAATAAAGGGGGAAACAAGAGGTGTCCTAGGTGTTGCTGGCAAGCCCCAAATGCCCAGAGCTCTTAACTTGTGGTGTAGTCTGTTAGCACTCACCACTCCAAAGCCAGTCCAGATCTTTTATCCAACATTTGCTTTGGCATCAGATGCTTGGAGTGAGGGGGAGCATGTGAAATCCAAGTATTTGCCACTCTCCACAAAAGGTGACTAGGAGATGTGGAAAAGGGACATAGGATCTAAGACAAGGTGTGGAGATCCAGCAAAGCGTATCAGGAAGGAAACAGGAGACAAAAGGACCAGAGGAGGATTATGTTGTATCAAAGACACACTTCAGGCACAGATACTCTCTGTGTCTCTGTCTTATCACAGTGCTCATCCATGCTTTCTATGCCATGCTGCCACTCCTGTGTGTCTTTGCCCAGCAAACCCTACCAAACACCCAGCTAAGCATGCACCATGCTTGTAATACACCAAGGCAGCTGCAGCTGCCCATCCAGGCTGTGCTGGAAACTTGGAAAAAGGGGAAAGAAAAGACATTCTGCAAGGCCTGAGGTTTTTCCAAGTACTTGAGCCAGAAAATAGGTAAATGTAATAGGGACTCAGTATTTTGTCAGCACTAATTAAAGTTACACCTTTGCCAGCAAAGCCATTCTAGACCACCTTTTCAGGCACTCAGAACTTGGCTGTAATCATATGTTCTGGGAGTAACAAACTTTCTTTAGTTGTAAAATAAAAAGCCCTTGTGGGGCTGTTGAAACAATGGAAGCCGGGACAGGCAAAATGTAAGCATCAGTGGGAGAAGATGAAAAGGTATGAGAGGAGGAATAGTGTCTTCTCACAACACCTTTAAGACATTGAATAGTAATTAAAGCAAAGATAAAAGTAGGGCTCCAACTTAGGCAACTACCTTAAACTAATAAACACTAGAAGTTGCTGTAAGATTTTATTTAAGGCTGGTGTAAACAACCATGATTTTTGCCGTCTTTTGAAACCTGATAACTACAGGCTTTGGCAGATTATCAGAAGAACCAGTCTCATCAGTGAGGATCCCAGAACTGCCCTGCTTCTGCTACTGGAATATAAAACATGAACCACAAAGAAAAATGAATGCAGCAGATTGTATAAACTGTGTAATGCGA
>NW_008607018.1:47552-50305 GCF_000691845.1 Merops nubicus | reverse complement strand
AAGAGTCCCTCCATCAGATAGGTAGCTCTTGGACTACTTGGGGACTGAGGAAAGAATAATCAATATCTTTTATTACAGTACAAAACTACCATAGCAAAGGCTTGAGCAACAGACTTGTCTCATCTCAAAGATTTTTCAACCAAGGTTTGTAAGTGAAACCAGGGAATTGATTCTTGTAGACACGTCCAATGGCAGGTACTAAGCATAAAACTCATACAGCTCATTCTGCCCCACATCTGCCCTCAGGTAGGGCTTCAGCTCACAGGCTGCTACTGGTAAAAGCCTCATTATAAAACAGCTGCAACCTAACATGACACTGCCTTGTACTTTGGGGTGGTACTCGAGCAGTGGGAAGTTTTTTTTCCACTGGATAAAGCAGGAAAGTGACTTCTTCTTACAGAGCATCTGAGAACCCACAGCAGTTGCAGCAGTTTGTCTTAGTAGCCATTGAAGTAAGGACAAGGTCATCCTTGGGTGATCCACCTAATTTGATAATGAACATTTCTATCGTATTAGTCATGCCACACAATGTGGAATTCATACTGGTTTCACACTAGCTGCAGGAGGGACTATACCTCATAGTGCACAAAGCCTGTGGTTACAACATGAGCACAGTAACACCCTGTAGACAAGCTGGACTCAGCAGTGTGCAGTTCTACTGCATCACAGCTTTGCAGTGTGAGGGAATTCTGGTCCGGTATCAGAAGCATTGCTATGGGCTCCAGCTGGACCATGGTCTGATCTACCAGCAAAGTTCATCTGACGCTAAGGAGATACACAGGCTTGGTAAATAATATATATATTATATATGTGCAGAGAGAGGGGGGAGGGGGGAGGAGAAAGAGGTTAATGAGTTAAGGAGTTTAAAATTAGACAAGCTATGATTCACTGGCAGATGGCCTCGGTAAAGTGGCCAGCCTAATTAAGTGTGTTATACTTTATCATCAATAATCCATTAGAAGAGTGGCAATAGTTTATGTGCAGGAACAATTTACTAAAAGAATTCTGTGTATTTCATAGCAATGGAATTTACAATATTGTTCTGACGGGAAAACAACCAACCAACCCTTTTAGTTTTGAAGAGTAACTTTAAAAATACATAGTGTAATCCATTGCGCTGTCATGTGCTTGACTCCAATGAGAATCTGAAACAGTGCCTCTAACTTGTGTGCACTGATCCAATTAATCTTAATCCTGGTCCCCAAGGCTCAGGGCCCCTATGCTCAGCGAGGCATGGCTATGTAATTTGGCATTTCGTCAGGGTGCCACCAAATTCAGCATTCCCTCATGGAATTCCCTATTCGGCTGCAGGTGGTTGCTCAACCTTTTGTTTTCTGTCTTCTGACTTGCCTCTTGCCTCCTCTCCTTTCCCCATGGGGAGGAGGTAATTGGATTACAACGCATGCTCCCACCGCTCCTCCATGGAGCCAGGCAGCAGGGGGTTGGAAAGCAACCATCCGAGTCCAGCCTTCAGCCAGGGAGTGGAGAGCCAAGCATATTGGATGACATGCTGTGCTTCTCAGGGAGCAGAGCAGTCATGGGGAGCTGGGCAAGGGCTCCTGAAACTGGCTGCAAGAGCCCTGCTTCCCTGCCACATGAGAAAGGAGATTTAAGTTAGGCTTCTGAAACAACACTGGGGTAGCTGAGATGTGAGGTATAGACTAGGGCCATCTGAATGCATGACAGAAAAATTTCCACCCTTGGGAATACAGGGAGAAGGAAGGTGTTTTTTAAAAAAATCATGTGTTGCCAAGTCCTAAAACAAGCACTGGTCATCTTACCCTTTCTCCCAAATCTTGACACAAAATACTACATCGTTTTTCTTTACTTTTTTTAATACCTCCATAGATGTTTGTGTGCGTGGCAACCTGTTATTTGTCTCAGAGCTCTCCCATGTGTATGGCTCCAAGTGATATTTTGGCTTGTGTTGGAAAAAACTTACGGGCTGTCTGGTAATGCAGAGCCTCCTGTTCTGCCTGAGCTCCCTCCACTCCAAGTTTTTACTCTGACCTCTGAGGCCCACACTTGCCCATCCTCCACCTTAGCAATTACACAAATGGGCCACAGCAACTGTTCTCCCCTCACCCCAGCACCTCCAGTGTGACTGCCTCACTCCTGCAAGCTGGATCTCCCGCTAGGACTGTCAGTTCCCTGCTTGGGACACATGAGATGTCACATTTGTGTTGCCTTCTCTCCCACTGAATGGGGGTCGAATGTGACAAAAACTTTCCCACTTCCACTGCCTTTTCTCAGGCAGGGAACCTGAGGAGACCTAGAGGACATCATTTGAGGTTTCCTCAGCTTCAGCTTCTGTCTGAGACTCTGCTGCCCACCACGGTCTGTGGGATCCCATGTCTTAGGTCCTATATGGATCCTCAGCCATGGCCTCTTTCTAGTCTTGTAATGTTAGATTTAATTATTATATTAGGGAACAGCACGTTTCTTTGGAGATTAGTTGAGAAAAGTTGATATGTTTTCAACTATTTATCTTAAATCAATATTAGTGAGTTTTTGTGAGGATAGAGCACAAGGGAAAAGAATACTTTTGGGTCACAAAAGATGTCTAAAAATTGGAAAAATTGAATTTAGTTCCATTTTACAATGGGAATGCTTTCTCTAGTGGAATACTTGCAATGAAGCAGTTCTGAGAAAAAAAATATTATTGACCACTACATTACCTTACGTTTGTGAAGCACCATTCTGTGTTACCCTTTATCCTTGTAACTGCATGTTCATATTAAAAAAAAAAAAAA
>NW_008607018.1:7962-47521 GCF_000691845.1 Merops nubicus | reverse complement strand
AAAAAAAAGTAGTTTTTGCACAACAACAACTTTCTGTCCTCATTTCACTGTGATATAATTAGACTGAAATTGAAGGGACAGGACAGGATCCTGAGGATCATCTCAGTTCCACTGCTTCAGGCTTGGACTAAAAGCAGAAGGTGTTTGCAACAGTGCAAGATTTACCTTTAGGTTTATCAAACTTCAGGAGTTTGAAAACAGTTTTTAACAGGTGGGTTTCAAATTAGAAGTGTGGGGCTAAAAAAAATATTTTTTCTTACAGTAGTTAAACTCCTATTGTCAGGATGTCATGTCTCTGCTGGGCCGAGGTTGCACAGGGGCTGTGAGGTGCACATAGAGGCTCCTTCCCCTTTCACAATACAATTCCAGCCAACAATTCTGTTGCCTTTGGCTGTGTACCTGTGAAGTCCAACTCAACCTTGAAAGTCTCTTGTTTTTCTGTAGTAGTCTAAAAGCCTAAACAGCTCAGACTTTGTTTTGTCTGCCCTTAAAATTTAGTTCCAGTGTTCTTTATCTAAGAATTCTTGGTTTGTCATTGCATTCATATGGAATAGCAGCTTCCCTGCTTATAGAAGGAAAACAAAACTCTCTCTGGTTTTATGGGCACATGTTTGTGTGTGTGTTTGCACGTGTCAATGGCTATTAGCTGGATATTGACTATCCTCCTTGTAAGACACTGTGTCTGGATCATGCTGGAAAGTAGGCACAAATACTGTGCCTAAGCAGCAGGCAAGAGGACTCAGAGAGAATGTAGCAATGTATTGTGTTAGTGACACATGAATTCAAATACTTTGAAATAGGCTGCAAAACAAAGAGCTGTTGCAATACCTTGCATTAAGAATCCCCAGAAAAGAAATTCTCTTTTGTGGCCAAATCAGACAGCAAACTGTAGAGCTGTTTTGTATGAATTACCTAAGGTTTGGCTGCATCACCTACTCTTAGTTTGACAAAACACAGGTATGATGTTAACAAATGATAAATTTTCTAGGAAAGAGTTAGGCACTTAATTAACAGTGATTGCCTAGTCCTAATCCTTAAAAAGAATAGAAGCTTTAGCATGTTTCAGGTTGTTTTACTTGCAAGATCTGGGTCCTGTAAGCACTTGTGCACATGCTCACCTTTGTTTCTGCCAAGTCTCAGGAACTTAACAGATGAAGTTAAATGTGTGTGTAGAATTTGACCAGTGCTCTTAAAAACCTCTAGCAAGTTTAGCAAACAAAGCCAAATATAGAACGATTAAGATTTATTCTGACAAGTATGATATAAATTTGGCTGCACTGCAACAACAGAAAGAATTTTGCTTAAGAGCCTGCAACAAAATTTAGTAAATGTCTTTATAACCCATATGTATTTTTCAACAATGCAAATGCCACCATTCTGGGGGAGGTGTAAGGGAGATGATGTGAAGACCATTTAGTTTCTCGGATGTCATGCTGTTTTTCATACTAGGTTTGTTTTTCATAATATAATTGCAAAAATGTCCTAATATCCTCTTTTTCATTAGTATTTCTTTGTTGATCCCTGAATCCACATACACTGAACATATACTTGACAAATGAATCCACTTCCTATAAATCATCATAACCAGGCTTGTTACTGTCTTTACCTTTCTCTGCAGTTTGTTAAAGGATTAATGCTGAGAAATATATGAAACAATCATAAAGTGGAGACTTAATCTGAACTTTAAGAAAACTCTTATTTATATGTTTTAGTATCTATGCATGTAACTACACTTCATTTACTAAAATGCAATCATTAGCCCAACACTAAAAAAAAAAAAAAAAAAAAAAACCAAAAACACCCAAAACAAAAAAAAAAAAAAAAAAAAAAAAACCAACAACAAACCACAAACAGTTGGACATTTTTACTGCTTTATGTTTTTTTAAACAAATTCTTAAATTTTAAAAAGTTCTTCAAATTAAAAACATTGGCAGATATTGTATACTTGCAGTGAGATTAAGATGTTTACACTTCTCTGCAGCTTTGCTGAAACAAAAACAACCAGAAAATAACATCTGCTAATTTAAAAACATAAGGTGTCTGAGAATTTCTTTATTAAAAATGGTAATAAATACCTCAAATAGCAGAGCTTTGTGACACACTCAGTGAAGTGATTCATCATTCAATTTATATCTTCTGTCTTCCTCCAAAGGACATCATAGAAATTAGTTGGCTGAAAACATCCCATTGAAGTGGCTGCTATTCCCCTAACATTGTCTTTGTGTAAAATGACATTTTCTTCCTATAAAGTGTCACTTAGATCTGAAGAAAAACAGTAAAAAAACTGCACAGAACTAAGCAATTTTTTTTCCACAACTGGATAGTTCTACATAAGGGGTAGAGGCACAATCCTCTCCTACTAGCTTTTTTTTTTGTGCAGGTTGGAATATAATTATGGTGCCGGTGTTTAATCTGGGGTACTTTTTCCTCACTTATATGCTGGTGTGGCAGAGTGTGAATTTTTCAAACTATATCGTGATTATTGTTTTGTTGTTGTTTGAAAACACAAAAAAAATAAAAGACTTTATGGTAGGTAGCTCCTCTGTCAGATTGGCTCAGTCCAATCTGTTTTAGCCAATTGTCTAACAGAAGACAGAATCTAATTTGTGTGATAACAAAGCACACTTAAATTTTCAGATGCTTCAAAAGCTCAAATGTTAACTTCCAGTTTACACACTATCAGACTTTTGCTTGTGTTGGTGATTGTAGATGTGAGCAGCTATGTCAGCTTTGTGCTGTTCCACTAGTATAGGTCTAAGTTAATTTTTATTAACAAAAAGAGGGACAAGTAGATTTATAGCACATAATCACTTTGAAATATGAAGCAAATTTGATGGACTACTGAGGACTGCTGTTTTCATTTGCTGCTATTCCTAGGCTGCCATAAATGGTATGATGTTGGTGAAAGATAAGGAAGAACTTGACTTGTAATTCTTGGATTCAGTTTTATAAGACAGTCACCACCTGATTCCACTGCAGACAGAGAAAAGAACCCTTAAATTTTAGCCTCCCATGCCCCCCTTTATATACTACAAGGGAGGGAAAGCATCATGCTCACTGAGTGGGAGACATACTGCGTTTTTAAAGAGTACATAAAGGGTTTTTTTTCTGCTCAGCAGGGGAAGTTATAACACATGAATTGTTAACTCTGCAGCAAATCTTCAACTTGCAAACAGAAATTAATCATTCGGGTTAAAAAATGAATGCAAGCATCTCATAGGCAGTGAGGAGATATTAAATGACAATATTATCGAGAGATGTTTCCATTTGAGTATAAACATGTCTTGGTTTCATGGTAGATCTGGGAAGCAGCTGGAAGAGAGTAAGGGTACTCACTCCTCCTCACTTTTGGTGTTTAAAGAGTACCCTGACCATGATGGGTTTTGTTGGATGGGGCTACTAATTATTTTGTAGTCAGAAAGTGCTCTATAAAAGGCATAAGAGAGTAATTCAATGCAGTTTCCTTTTATCTGCATTGCCAATTGATGTCTATACAGAGCAAGCGGGGCTCCCCAAACACGTCAGTCTGTTTCAGATACACAAGATTAAGTAGCAAGTGACATTCAAGAGCAATCGGCCCACCCAGGAGGAGTGAAACCAGCGGAAAAGCTGTCAGATTCCGCCTTTTCTCCATTAATCTTGAAGCTTTTCAGTGCTGCCAGGTCGCATCTCCATCAAACAAGCTGGGAAGAGTGTCGGGCTATTTTCTTTCGTCTCACTCTCCCCTCCCCATCACCCCCCATTAACCCCTGCCATCCCAGGTTCTGGTTTGGGAGCAGCTCTTGTGTTATGCCCAGTAGGTGGGGCAGCACATAGGGCTGAATGGAGCCCAGTGTGGGCCTTGTTTTAGCAGCAAGCGGACAATTAGATGGCTGGGGAAGAGGGTGGCACGGGTTCCCTCCAAAATGGAACTGTTTTGAATGCTTGTGCAGGAGGGAAGGAAGTAGCAGGTGTGCTTGTGTCCTATAGACAGACCATATAATGAGGTACTCTCTCCCAGATTGGTCTGATTTGGGACTGAGCTGTGTTTTCCATAATCTAGATGAGAAGAGGGAGGCATTTATGCTTTCATTCATTTAGGGGTAAATTTTTGCCACTTAGAGTAGGGTTGGCTGCGTCACGCAAGACCCAGGCTTTCACCATGGTGCAGGTATATGCCTCATTCATGCCCTGGGTGGTTCCAGTAACATGCAGGACACATCATGTAGCTGTCACAGAGGAGGTGTTCAGGCTAGCGGCAAACTTCAGAAGTTGAACCATGGAAGCAAAGGGTGGGTGAGTGGTCAGAAAGTGGCACAGATTGTGAAATGCATATGGCAGGGATAAGTGATAATAGATATTGGAACTGGAGCCAAGAGACTGTGTTCCTCTGATATGAAGGGATAGGTCTCATTGAAAGGAAAGAGGCCTCTTTCCTTCAGTTTCTAGATTGCATCCTGAGGATGATACTGGAGAGGGTGTGGTTTTGAGAGAGAGGAAATTATTGTAGAGAAGAAATCCAGCTCTGAGAAACTAAACCTATGAACATAAAATGGATGCAGCAGGAAAAGCCAACAATCCATCTAGACTATGTCTGACAGCGAATGTGTTGGAAAGGTTATATGAACCAGGTAGACATCATGCAGTGATAGCTCCTTGGGTAGTCTTCTAGTTTGCAGTAATTTGCAGATAAGGAAGGTCCCTGAACTGAGATGTCTTTGCTTTCCCCCTCCCTTTTTTTCTTCTAATAATATAGCTGTGGTGTTGATTTTTCTCCATGCTTCTCATTCAATAAATCTTTTGTGTTCCTCTTTCTACAAGCGATATTTGAATTTCTGACCATCACAGACATAGGGACACTGGATTTATTTCTACCATAAACCAGAGAGTGAGAATTATAAGAACTGTGCCCTGACACAATTCACATATCAATATTCCTTCCCTCATTTTCAAACAGAATTAAAGCCAAGTATTTAGGAATGGCCAGAGGTGGCAAAGTGAAATGATCTCAAGTTCCAGCACCTGAGGGTATGGTTCTAAACCCAGGGTGACTGAGTATCAGGAGAGGGTGCCAATGATCAATCTCCAGGAATGTTTCCTTGTATCTTAACTTGGTAGATGTGCTACAAGAAGTCCTCCAGATCTCATCTTGAAGATTAGAGAGGTGACTGTTCTTAGTGATTCAGCTGTAAGCTGTCCACCTCACAGACACTTTTTTGTTATTCTCTTTTTGTGTTACCCCAGTAAAAAGGAAAGGAAAGGGATATGCTTTCATTTGCAGGGTTGGATTTTTTTAAAGGAATTTATAATGTTTTTTACTAATGCAATCTAGGTCAGTCCTAGTTTCTCCCTACTGGCTACTGTTATACCATATGTATGATATGTATAACACGCAGACGTTGCATTATAAAATACATTCTTCAGTTTCTACTTAAGTATGCCACTAGTGATTCTGTTTCAATATATATGGTTTCTCAGGCTATATTTGTAGATAACAGACCTTCATAACTTTTCTAGAATGCTGCCTTTAATGGCTAGCGCTGTGTAGTTTAGTCTGCTCCTGCTCTTTATCAGTCTGTTGTCTGAGTAGGCCAGTGGTTGTAACTGGTTGTTCTTCCAATACAGTACAACATTGCCCACATGAAAGTCTCTCTAAACTCAGTCAATTTTGTATTCAGACAGTGCAATCTCCAGCAAATGGTCTATTAACACATTTAATGATTGTGACAGAAGAAGCATATTATTGGAAAAGTGGTTGTGTCATTATCAAATGTGCATGCAGAGGAAGAAATAGTGTGTGATGTACAGCAGAGTGGTGGGGACACACAAACAGCCAAGGCTGAGAAAAGACAGAAAATGGACACTTAGAAAGTTATAGCTGTATAGCACAGGAATAGTGGGAGAAACACAATCACTATGACTTTGTTAGAACTGCACTAAGTAAAGGACAAAAATATGCTTCACAAAACAGTAAAAGACCCCTGTGCTCACTGCAAAAGACAAATATCTCTGTTCAGTATGACAGGAAAACTGAGACCTGTCATACTGGGGAAAGGAGCAGACAGAGAACTCTGTACATCTAGGAGCACCAACAGGCCTAAGAAACATAAGACTGCCCCCTGGACAGCTGAAATCTTCCAGAGTGATGACCTGGCAAGTAAACTTTCACACACTGAAATAATGAATTTTAGGTGATGAAAAGATTGTGCGTCAGAAGAGATAGTTTAATGTCTAACCAGGTTTAATCTCTGGCTGACTGGCTGGGGCTGGATAGCTTGTTGTGCATTGTGAGCTGGTGTGGTGGGGTATCATTAGCTGATGTGATCACACAGGTCTTTGTGAAGGATCATCACACTAAAGGCGAGTCCTCTCTCTCTGCCATTGCAGTGAACATGCAAGCAGGCATACACAGATGTGCTGAGATAGTCACCAATGCACTTAGCGTTTACTGTTGTTTAGTTTGTACTCAGAAGCCAAAGCAGGAAAAAATAATGACACTACAGTGCTGGTGTAAGAGCTCAATAGACCACTTGAACAGGACACCCTTTCCCCGTGCTCACTACTCACCCACGCACCTGGCATTCACCAAGCCCACACAGTCAGTATGTCCCACTCCTAATTTTACACAATGGCTAGACATGGAGTTTTTCCATTATGTTCATCTATAATTCAATGGCATTTATCTTTACTAACAGCTACAGTAGCTGCCTGTTCTCCACAATGGATTACTGCCAATATACAGAAATGAATAGCCTTAAAATGTCTCCCTAAATATCTCTCTGCAGTTTTTTCCTCATACACAGTTTCCACCATACTCCCCTCACTTTCAAACTACCTCCCTACCACAGACTGAAAAGTAAACTACTATCAACTTCCTCCTTCTAAAACAAGATTGTTGTCCCACCTTTCTCTTTCTCTCTATTTTCCACCTCTATCACCTATGTCCTTTTCTCACTTTTTTTCCCCTCTCCTGTTGCTGTATCTATTTATTTCTTGCTTTGCCTGACTGTTTCTCTGTTCCTGGCTAGGGATAACCAATCTGTTCTATAGCCCTTATGGCATCTATATTGATATAATACCACACCTTTCTATAATTGTAACTACTTTTGTACTGCTAATTGTTCCAGTCTTCTCTCATTTACACTTCTGTTGAGACCTTTCATCATATACCAAAAGGTTTAAGATCCAAGGCCTTTCCATTCGGTCATTTGAGTTGTATTTCTCCACACCCTAATCTTTCGTTTTATAGGCAAAAGTTAAGCAGAGTTTGGGACATTTTGTTTATTCCTGCTAGACTATGCTAGTTATGGCCACAGCACCTTTGTGACTTGCAGCCTCACTAGTACTTCTAGGTAATTCTATGGGATAGCAGTATATAAATAATTTTGGACCCAAGTTTCTCCAAATTTCCATACAAAATCCTGCTTTTAAAAAAAAAAAAAGTGGGAAGGAGCATTTGACATCATCTTCACATAAGTGTTGGTGCTCAGATGCAGTTGCTATGTCTGTGTAATAGCTCCTTTCCCTCAAGTGTAATATGTTCCATTTCCACCAGTTTATCTTCCTGGATAGGGCTCAGTATTACACAATGAGAACCAACCAGAAATTCCAAAGGTCATGAAAAAAAAGTCCATTACACTCCTGCCTCTGTTTTGCTTTCTTCCTCCCCTTTTTTACTTCATTCATCTTTAATCTTTTTATTTATGGCACAATTCAGACATCTGTAGGTTGAAAATAAATAAATAAAATCGATTTAATCTAAAGCTATAGTCTGTGAACACAAAGATGTTGCTTTTACCAAAATGTTCTTTTGAAACCTGCACTGTTTTTTTCCAGAAGCACAAAAAAATGGCCTGAAAAGAACTAGATTACTACTTTATTCTCCATCTTCTTCTAATGTTGCCTGAAATAAATTCTGATCATCAGCCTTCACTGGATCAACAGTTTCAGAAATGTGTTTTCCTGATAAGGTGCAGTTATAATCTAATGTGTATGTCTAAAACAACTGATGTTCTAAATAATTGCCAGCAACCAGTCCTTGGACCAGACTAACTCACAGATAAAGTATAAGTGAAAACTATGCTAAGTTTAACATCTAATCTAGCTAATTATTAAATTCAACAATGTTTTTCTTGCCATTATCAGGACGACATAAGTATAATTTTGGGAGAATAAAATATTTAGGAACACTGTGACACCATTAATCCTTATTTCTATTTGGGATTATCATGTTCCTGCAATGATTCTGAGGGCAATGTGTTCCAAGAACATTTAATTTCTTGAGGAAAAGATCAAAAGAAGTTTGATTCCTGACTTTCATGCACATGCAGTAGAAAGAAAGGTGATCTGAATCTAATTTATAAACTCAAAGTAAAACAGAAAAATGAAAATAATGAGTTTGCCTAAGCCAGTAACAAATTTTTTCAGGTGCTGTGTGTTTCTCTGGAAGGTTCAGCTCTAATGGTTAAAGGTTTGAAAATATTAAGATACTTTTTTGTCTATGTGGCCTCAGGTAATATACTAAATAACTACTCTAGAGGAGCTTTTACCTCTGCTTGGGTAGTAAGTCAGAAGACTCTGGGAAGTGAATGTAATTTTGCTGGAAAAAAATCTAGATTGATTCAGAGTCTTGAAGTATTAATATTAGACAGTTCTGATCTGCAGTGAGGCTTACTGGAGAGTGGGGAATAGTGTAGGATAGCTGATTTTATATATGAACCTTACAGCCTTCCTGTGATTCACATAGATACTTATAATGTTAATTAAGACTGCTGGCCAGGAAGACAAGAGGCAAAACCAGTAAGAAAGTGTAGGAGACTGTGTAATAGACTTCTGAATTTCTCCAACCATTCAGCTGGACTTTAACATGCTTTTATTATCAGATTTAAAAAATATTTTTAATTTTTCAGAAACTGTTTTATTGTATGAGCTGTTTGGAATTCTTAGCTCCAGTTTAGCTACTGCTGGTAATTTTTTTTTTTTTGCCTAACTGTATTTTAGAGTTTTTAAAATAGTCTTTCTTAGCCAATATAGAAATGGTTACATTTTCTGTTATTCCACTATAACAGTGATGCAACTGGGAGCTGTGAACCACAAAATGTACAAAACCCAGCAGAGTCTGGCAGCTGGCTAACACTGGGAAACAAAACTGAAGTCTGGGTTTGGAAAATGGATGTCTCCATACAGGTGTCATTGACTACTTTGGTTCATGTTTACATTTCTAACCCTTCCTCCTCTCCCAGTCCTAAAAGAGAGCTCATGCAAAGTAATAAAAGAAAGACAACTCAGAGCTACAGGCTCTGGGGTTTCAGAGCAGCTGCTATATATTGCATTACAGAAGCCAGGAGCTACAGCAAAATCTCAATTTTCACGTTGGACATATTTTTCTATAGAAGAGTACACTGAGATTACTGTCTTGGTAAAATGGAATTCTCCATGTCATTCTGTAGTGAGGACATGTGATGCATTCAAAAATTCATGCAGGATTCATATGCTACAGATATAGCAAAAGTTTCAATGACTGACTTAGAAATCATAACTTATCTACAGCACAGCAGTAATGTAGTGGTAGTATAGTTGCTAAAATGACAGACCACTTTTTTCACTTTTTTTTTTTTTTTTTTTTTTTTCCCCCCAGAGTATGACAAAGAAATGCACCTGTCTCCTCCCAAAAGTATTTTGTGTTCTGGGCACTGTCCTTCTTCCTCATCAGTGCACACACCTGCCTAAGTTGTTACTCACGCAGAGTCAGTTCAAAGAAAAAGAAAATTTGCAGAGAATTTTTTAGCAACAGGTTGATTAATTTCTGTGAAAGTGGATTTTAATACCAAAAACTGTGACAAGATCTTCCTTGTAATGGTCCTGAGCAGTGGCAGGGCATTCAACAGAAAGTTTTATAGTGGACTTTTGAGAGAGAGGGTTTGTGTGCTATCTGTGTGAGGCAGTGGAAGTTTTAAAGAGCAACAAAAGGGAAATATATATCATTCATTATACACATAACAATAGCAGAGTGAGAATAATTTGGGTTTATACATTGGAATGTAGGAAAAAATGTCCATTACCTTGTAACCTACCTTGTAACTTGTAACCTTCTGTGAAGTGCATGTTGCTGCATCTCTGTAAGCTCTGGTATAGCCACTGAAATCCCCAGAGATGACTATTGCACAGGTACACCAATGCACAACAACTGGCTGAAATATTTACCCCTTAAATAAGCACATCTATACTAATGTGTCACATGTTGCCTTAGTTCTTGCAGACCTCCACCATGTTACACCACACCAACAGAGGTTTAGCAAGGTTTACAAACCTCTTGTGGGAATAGATCTCAATGCCTTCCAGTTAATAGGCACTCTTGGTTCTGTGTTACTACAGAAAGTTTGCTGAGTCCACAGCCACTGATGAAGTCTTCTTTGTGAGAATTATCTCTGGCATGGGCCTCTTTTTGGTGTTGTGCAGTAGTCAAGTACTTTACAACAATAATGCTGACTGGCATGTAGATTCTTCCGTATTAAGAACTAAACATATTCAGCTTGATCCTTGCCCAGTTAGTTTAAGACCATCCCATCCATCACGAGTTACTGCCATGCCTTGGCAGAAAGGCATCAAGTATGGCAATAAAAGACTCCAACTAGAAAAGAACACAAGTGACAAGCAGTGCTCAGCTAACACCCTTTGGTTTTGATGTTGTTTAAGGATTGGTTCAGTTTTCTAAATTAGCTTTCATTCTAGAAGTTACTTGGAACACAACATCCACTGTGATATGAGTTCAGGTAGTGAAGTCATGGAGTGAGAAGCCTTACTGGCTTACAATGCTGGATTTAAAGGACATGTCTTGCTCCCTGCCACGAAGGCTGCACTCACAGGGTGTGTTTCTTCTTACAATGCTCTATTTTTTCTGATCTGGGGCTTCTTGAGAAGTTACCATGGCTCATTGAACCAACAACTGCCCCTTTAACCACACATGAAATATGTAAAGAAAAGAAATGCTTGCTGGTGCACTGTTTTCAAAGGCAATGCTGTCTTGGTGGCTTAGGCCAGCTGCTTTCTGGGCAGATGATGTAAGAGCAACAGGATACATGGTGATGAATACACTTGCTTTTCTAGTCCACCAGTTCTGGATGCTCTTCAAGACACTGTGTTCAAACACAGAGCAGCAACTTTGTATTTTAACAATGAACAGCCAGTCATAGTCTGTTTTAGTGATTTCATCTGTACAAACTTTGTCTCGCTTCTGGAATCATTCAACTTGCTCTTAATGACAATGGTGACTTCGGCAGGGCCTTGAGGACTGTTTATCTTACACATGATGTTTTAGTCTTATCTTTTTATTTCCATTGTTTGCATGCTACTATTTTATGTAACAGCCTAGGGTTGTTACTTATGACAACTCAGAATATTAATCTCCCTCCAGTAGCTCTTCCTGTGCAAGGACCAGTAGTTTCCTCTTTTTTTTTTTTTTTTTAAATCAGATTTGTATGTGTATACACTTCATCATGTGTATCATCATACAGACAAATCATCATATTTTTCGTTGCTTCTCTAAGTGTTCAGTGTCAGTAACATGAACCTAAGTTAACTACCCTACATCTGTGACAAGCAACCACTTAATTTCATCATTTTTTTGAAAACAAGGACATACAGAACTGAAGTGTTGCTAATATCATCGGATTGATCGGTAGTTTTCAAAACGGCTGCAATGCCAGAACAGAATGGAACTTCTTTTAGGCATAGCCAAGTTTCAGCTCTTCACACCCTTCCCCACTTCCCTCTCCCCTTCCCTTATCCAAGCTAGAATATATATATGTATATGTATGTATGTATCTCTCATCTGGCATATCTTGATGTAAAAAACTACTGCTAGTGATTACACTGCAATGTACTTAAAGGACTTGCTTCTGAAAGTTGTTCTCAGTTAAAGCACCTATTAATGAAAATAGCCGTGTGCTACATAGTAACCTATTCAGTACATTACTGTCGACAATTTCTGAGAACCAGCAAGTTCAAAGAGTAAGTTTTGCCACAGGACTTTGGAATTTCAAGTTAAAGCTCATATTCTGTTTGGCAGCCTGACAAAAGTGAACTTTGTTTGGATTTGGATGAAAATTTGATGAAAATTGACTTTGCTTACATTTTTTGCTTCTCTTAGAAGATACTGTTGTTGTTACTATTATGGAAGAAGCTAAAGTCCTGATCCTCTGGAAACAGGGAGTTTGGTGATTTAACTGAGTTGTTAATATTAATTTCATCCCAACCTACAAATTTTGTTATGGTGTTCTTAGCTCTAAGGTTAAGTTATAGTCTGTTTAGCTGCATCATTAAGGGAAGATGCTTTCACTGAAAGTTCACACTTATTATAATAAACACTTCTTTTTTCAGTCTCTAAATAAGGATCAGAATAGTAAAGCTATTAGAAGAATATCTGAACACACTGCCTTTCCTAAACAATTTGGGTTTAAAAAATCAGCATTTGTTTCAACAGTTGCAATTCTGATATAGATTGACCACTGTCACATTGCAGCTTGCAGTATTGATGAATAACTTCCCTTTCTCCTTTATCTGTCTTATTTGTGACTACGCACAAATAATCATCAGATTAGCAAACTGTGTTGCAAATGGAATGTAAATACTACTAGTCCAATCACCACCATGGGCACTGTCATTCTAGTAAGAAAAAAACTCCTATTTGTTACTTGTTGACTATATTCAGCTGATGTTTTCCTTGTTGTTTTGAAGTTTGTAAGACAAAATTTTTAGAGAGAGGCGATAAAATTTTTAGACCAACTAATGATAGAAATTTCTTTACAAAAACTACCAAATCAACAAAGAAAGTTAAAATGGAGATCTACCCTCAGTACTTTTGATGCTTTAAATTTCTCTGTTTTAAGATAAATTTCTTATTTAGAATTTAGTCTAATCTAGGTCCATGGAAATGTATCCCATATTGAAATAAAATTGCTAAAAACAAAGTACTTCAGTGCCATCAGAAGACAGTTAAAAAACTACTGGCTTAATCAATTCCATGTGTGATTGCAACCTGTTAATGTGTTAGAAGTTATTTCCTTGAAAATAACAAGAAAAATCAGACTAGTAATTTATTTTCCCCAGTGCTTATCTCAAAATTATCAGTGTCCCCATTTGACAGACTGACCCGACTGGTATTCCGCACACCTTCCAGCCCAGGCTCAGAATCTGATTTGTAAGTTGTTGCCAAGTTTCAGACATTTTCTACTTCAGAGAAAAAGTCTTAGGCTCTGATGTTTCATGCTTGCGTTATTAAATGCTGGTTTGAGTTAAATGCATTTTGGGGCAAACCCCATATTTCTTCCATTTCCAGAGCATCATCAGCAAACTCATTATCAAACCAAAATCATAAACAAACTTATTTCTATTTCCATTCAGAATAACATTTTGGCTTTGCAATGGGCATGATTTATAGATGAAAGGGAAGCAGCTGAATAGAAAACTTCAGGTAAGCCTTCCCTTTTTTCCTCATTCTGACAAGTACTTTGAGTACAGGAATAAGCTCATTCTTTATGTATGGCCCTACAAAACAAAACAAAAAAATTTTACAGATAGATTTATCTTCTAACACTGCCTGGAGAAAAAAAATACAGAGAATACTCTCGTCAAAAGAAAAGAATGCCAGTGGCTAAAATTTTGTGCGTTCAGTTTGGCAGGGCTTCTCTTGCTGTCTAGTAGACTAGCTGGTCTTAGTAGTATTGAAGAAAGTTACACTGTGGTATGAGATTACTACTGCTCTGAAAGCTTCCAAAGCTCTTACCACTTGTTTTACAAAAAGAAAATTTAACACAGCGATGACTACTAAAATGATTTGGGATCAAGCTATTGGCATGAAAGGCTATTAAAGAAAGAGTTTGATGTGTTTAATTTATTAATCTAGAGTTTACTTCTCTTTGCTTTTAGTAATCTTTAGTTTTATTAGGCTATAAAGGAATCTGATTAGGTATTTTATTTAATTCAGAAAGCACTTACCAGAGAGGGGAAATTAGCTAAATAAATGGAAAAGTGTACAAACTGATTATAAATAAAACTAATCTGATGATTCAGAGATAAGCCATTCTGGCTTGGTCTTTGAAATGCAGTAAAGACCCCAAGCAACACCCTGTTTTGTGCTAGCAGCTCACAAGTGCGTAAGTGGGATTTGATGACAGAAGTGTTCCTGCCATTAAAAATTAAAATTTTTGATTCGTATCTTTGGGTGGTTAACTTGTATCTGTAAGAGAGTCTTGAAAGGAGTCTGCATTTCCATAAACCTTTTTTTCACCATATTTTAAATACTTTAATCCTGCCAGCTGTTTACCTGCAGGGGCCAGAGATTTACATTTGCCCTCAGTGCGTAATTGGGCTTTTGGGGAATGAAGGTAGGCGGGGTTACCTTCTTTTGAAGTATCAGACACCGGCCACAGAAAGTGATGGGATATTTGGGCAGAATTTATCGGTGTTTTCATGATACAAAAAAAACTCCCAAAACAAACCAACCAACCAAACCCAAACCCAAAACTTTCATACTTGCTTAATTGTTTAGGAAGAACTTGATTGCCAGGTTTGGAGTCATATGGATTCCTCTCCAAAATTCAGTGTATTGACAGAGTCTCCTAACCATCTTTTCTGTTTTCTGCCTTTCTGTGCACTGTTAGGCAGTGCTTACTTTCTGGGAAGCCCTAGGTCCTTCTGAAGACCTGTTTCTTAGCATTTAAGTTCACCAAATAGTTGAGTATCTGTGACTGTGACTAGTTGGAATATATTTGATGCCCCAAAGAACATTAAACACAGAGAACTGTTCCATATGTCCTTTACTTGGACACACTGAGAAGATACAGTTTATAGTGGAGATGTGATTATGTATTTACTCACTTAATGTAATCACTCCTATACTCTTGTACTCAAACACCCTAGGCTCTGTTTCACTGGTTTGTCAGCTAGAAGAGCAAGTTCTAGCTTCTGGGGGATGCAGAAATATAACAGTCATTTCTAGGCAACTGTCTAAGTTTCTTGTCTAACTCCACCATGTAGGCAGATTGGCAACATAGCAAGATTTGGTCTTTGGACAGTGATGGTGAAAATGTGATGCTAAGAGTAACACATTTCTATGTTAGATGGCATAAAAAACGTATCTTCAACTTACCTGTCATTATTTTTCATACCATTCTGAAAGCAGTGCAAAAGGTTGGGCAACCTACAGTAGGAAACTTGCTCAGCTTTCTAAGATGTCACTTGGCACCTCCAATCGTCAGCCCTGACACTTGGCAAGTATACGCCACTTATTCTATCACTTCCAGATGTCCGAAGTCAACATTTAGTACTACAAGTACATTTATGATGAGTAAGCTATTTTTTTGAGGAAGAGCCATAAGTCCTTCTAACCCAGCTCATTCCACGTGTTCAATCTGCACCTTGATGGTGCTGCTGTGCACACAGCAATGAGAAACTGTTCTCCCTAGAATATAAGAAATTCTGGATAAGACTGAAAGTGGTTGCCTGATGTATTATGAATTCTCTGTTAAACACACTGAATGACCATAACAGACCTGTTATTCAAGAAAGGATCAGTCTGGAAAACCACCATGAACTGCTGTAGCTATTATGACACCCATTCCCTATGCAGAATTGTGAAGATCTCGTAAAAGAAGTAGCATCTGTGTATCCTTATTTGTTATTGAGTGAGTAGCATCTACTTGGAATTGCAGCTCAGCTGTGGCTAAAATTGGATGGGATGTAGAGAGAATACCCAGTGCTGGTTAACACTATGCAGACATCAAACCAGTTGGATGCCCTCAGGGAAACATTTGAACATAAGCTTATTTGATTAAGCAGCATTTCAATCTTTATTTAGCTTGATGATAAGCATCTCTTCCTATCACTGGATTAGCATTTGCAAGGTATCAACAGTAAAATACATAAACACTTACTCAAAGGAGACCAAACCGATGCTTCTCCTATGGTTGCTGTTTTATAAAACCTATTTGTGCAATAAATCTTCACCCGTTGTACATATGCTATACATATGCAGTCAGAAGACTTAATCTTGAGCTGTTAGACGGTCTTCAGTGGAGTCCCAGATATTCCTTTCACTTAAAGATCTGTTAAAAGCTTTATAACAGCAGAGTACCGAATACAGGTACACAATACAATGAACAGTTAATTTGTGGAAATCATTCAGAGGAGACAGAAAAGGTATGATGTATTTTACTGTTGGACGTGACTTCAGCGGCAAGAGGTAATTGCTTAGTGTCTGAAGATTAAAGTACCACCTTATCAGAATAAGCATACAACCCAGACTTGTCCCGCAGGGAGCAGTGTTTCATAAACGCATAAACAGGTGGCATAGCACATACTCCAAAGATGGGAATACTTCCAAAAGAAGTTGCAGAAGCTTTTATGGAGTAAATCTTTATCTGACTGGGAGAAGGTTCTCATTTAGCTATCTGTTAACACAGGGTATTTGAGTTAGCAATCCATATGGATTCATTTTGGGAGAAAATCTGCAGCACTGCTTGCAAAATGTTTTGTTCTTCCACTCTTTTGATAAAGCAGTAACCTCAATCAGGTTGTGAATATTTTGGTAAGACGCAGGTCATTGAAAAATGTCCTAATATATATAGTATATGAAGACTTTTAAAGTAGTAATAAAATGATTGACGTAAAAAGCTACAACAATTTTAGGGAGAAATTTTGCTTGGGAAATTAAGGCAAGGTGGTTGGTTCTCAAGAATTAAAACACTCATAAAAGGTCCTATATTAACACAAAGATAATTTAAGAAACAAAGTTAATAAGTCAAAACCCAGTTCTTGTTTAATTCACTTATGCTGCTAGCAAGGAAGGGCTGAAGAACTGCAGATTACACACAGGTGGGTTTTTTTGTCTGTTTGTTTTGGGGGGGGGGGAAAGGGCTGGTAAACTTGATAGATTGCTGCTAGAGCGAAGTACAAAGAAACCTCGATACCTGACTGGACTTTGGGAGACAGAGGGAGACAGGTCTCTGGGAGACAGGGTGAACACAAGATTGTAAATATTTTATCGGCATCACTACAGGTGAAAATCGGGAGAACAGTCTTGTATATACTGTAACAGGATTCTTCACCAGAAATGCTAGAATGTTTGTCTCTGAAACAGGATGATGCCAGGCCAGAAATTCTTGCATGTAACAAAGGCAAAATCATGTTTCAAAAGAAATGGATGTGCCCAGTGACACATGACAAATTATTCTCAGATTAAGGTTTATTACTGCCCAGGGATTTATCTGAAATTGAAGCAAGTTTTATTGATTTTTTTGATGCTCTGAAATTCAAAGTCTGCAAATTCTGTTCTGCAAGATGGCATTAGAAATTTTACTTCTTTTTCATTCTAAGCCAAAATTTGGCCGAGATTTGAGAGGCAGCATATTCTGTCTGTGATTTGGCAAAGAAGATACTCTACGTTAACAACAAGTGGGTGGAGAAATATTATGCCTGAGGACCTTCCCTGGAAATAAAACCTGGAGCTTTTGAAGTTCCTGGTGAAGTAAAATATAAAAGAGCAACACAGAAATAAACTAGAGCAAATAACAGTCACAGCAGCTACCTAGGAGACATATGATCCACATGGATGTTCTGGCTCCCCATCAGACATCAGGGGCTGAGTCATTTGTATGTAAGGCAAGTACCCTTACAGTATCTAGAGTCTTTGCTTAAGTCGCTTCTCTGTCATATTTTGTGCAGATAACTGGGTATGAGTTAGGTCAGCAAAAAGGAGAGGAATACCTTAGCCTGACAGTTAGGGAATTCACCTGGGATTGTAGCAGCAGCAGCAGGTGCCAGTTCCCCAAACTGTGCCTTCCCAGATAGTGTACTTTCCTGCTACTGGCTACTCTCATGCAAGTTCAGTCATTTTGATCTAAAGTTATGCTTGGCCACAAAATATTTCAAAACAAATGTTTGCTTACATCAGAATTACCCCTCAATGATTCAAACAACACAACATTTCCCAATATTACTTATTTATTTACAGAATATTTCCAAGCTGTCAGAATTCAGGGAACTTTTTGTTTCTGACAATTCAAATAGCAGGACTCTAATAGGTTAAAAAAAAAAAAAAAAGAAGCCTAGAAGTAAAGCCTTTTTAAGCTAGCCTAGTACTAGATTAATGATATGCCACAGATAAAAAGAGTTAAGCACCTAGACACAACTAGCAATTCTAATCACAGATGAGACAGTTTGCTACAGTCTGCCATTTTATTCCCTCAGGAGATGGTGAAGGTCATTTAAGTGCACAGATGTGGGATGCTGAACCTACTGGCCAAAAAAGAAATTCCAAACTCCAGAAAACATAGCACCAGGATGGAGTACACATAACCACATCACTCAAAGACTTACTGTGAATCTTTAAGGCAATGCCTATGGAAAAGAATAAAAGGCCCAACAGGCGCCAGTAAGAATGGGATTTTTGTTTCTGTGACACCACTTGTTTTCTGTTATGGGTATTTGCATCTTAGGTTAACATTCCTCTGAGATAAGGCCTCATACCTGATAGCATCCATCCCCAGGCCAGGCCACATTATCTATGTCCCTGGCACCATATAACTATTTCTGACTGGAATAAAAAATATTCCCATGGAACACACCACTTCGTGGTTTGTTTGTTTGTTTGTTTTGTTTATTTGTTTGTATAGACACCTGGTCAGAAAAATTGTCAGGGAAGAGAAAAATGGATCGTGATGCTGGAAAGAGAACCTAAGCATGTATGAAAGACCATATGGTAATGATCAAAGCTGAAGAAAAACAAAAAGCTGTCTTCCACCTGCAAAAGAGAATTGTCTGAAGATAGTGAAATGGGAATGCTTTGAAGATAAGCCATCATGTAGTGTGGGAAAAGGAGGCAAGAAATGAAAACTGGTATTGAGACCATTTCCTAAGGTGCACTCTGTGATTGGTGGGTGGGGGAGCCAGGTGCTGATTATTTTCTACCCTGTTCTAACATGTAAAAATCAGCAGAAGTTCTAATTGTATTTGTTACTTGGTTTTCCTCATAACCTGCCTTCCAATGGATAGAAAGCAGGCAGAGGAGGAAATGAAAATTATCTCAACTCTTTCTTCCAAATTTTTTTCAGGTAGTAAGTCATCTATCCTTCCTGAAGTGGGATTCCTATATTGTCTCCCACAATCTTCTGGCCCTCTCCAGGTAGAAAAAGGCTTAAGTTCAAACATGGGTTCTTCAATTTCTCTCTCCTGTGCTTCTTCATCAGTCTGAAATTTGAAGGTAGGCACTGACAGGAAGTGAGGTTGCTATTTTTCAGGTCACACTAAGAAAACTGAATACACCTAACTCTCTCCACTCCTCTATTTACTCACTGGTAGCACCTATGTCTTCTTCAGAAAGCATATAAAATCATGAGACATAGGCAGAACTTCGATATTAAACAAAAATACTAGTTGGGGGGGGAAGGATTAAAAAGGCATTTCTTAGCCATTTTTTGTAGCAGGTGGATGCTTTCAGCCATCATTTTTAAAGGAAGTAGAAAAAAAAAAAACACCTCAAGAAACTAGAGATAAGGCAAAATAAAAATATCTAACTCAGTCTTAAGCTGTGCAAAGTGAGGAGACTCAGAGAGATATAAATTCAACAGTTTCAACATAGCTCAGTCAGATGGTATTTTACTGATCAGAAATTATCTCTGAGACATGAAGAGAGGTACTGATAACTGAACTTCACACATTTAGTTATGACGGTGGTAGCTTAACCAGTCTCTGTTTATGGTCAGATAAGTGGTTATAAGAACATGAAGGTGGTTATGGTGGCTCTGTCTAGCCCAGGACCTGTTTCTGATGAGGAATGTATGTAAACAGGTGTCTAGCTCTGTAGGGATGCCTGACGAGTCGCGTAGCTTTGAGTATTCTCACAGCCTCCAGCCATTTGTGCTTTAGGAACTTCTATGCTGGAGGTGGCTTCTATGTGTTTAATAACTATTAAAGGTGCTTTCCCCTCAGCATCTTGTTTAGTCTCTAAGACATGAACCTTTAGCATTCGCATCACACCCACGGTAACAGACAAAAAGGTACTTCTAAAGCTCAGTGTATCTCACCTCTTCATATTTCTACACTACCTAAATGAAACAAAATCAACCAGCTATGAAAGGAAACCAGCTTAAATGTGGATATCCACACTGTGGACAGGTGGGCAGTTCTCACATCACCTCACTTTAAAGAAGATACCGTAACTTCTTGGCATTTGCTGTTTTACACCAAGTTACAGTCATGGGCTGCAGCAAAGTTGTTTCCAATTTACTGTTCTTTTTAAAATTTGGATTTCATTCACAGTGGCAGGTTTTGCTTTTTTATAGCATAGTTATTTAAAGTAATTTTGTTTAAATCATTTTACTTACATAGTTATTACACTTGTGCAAGTGCAGCTCGTGGAATCTAGCTCCTGCACATTCTCAATGTAATTCAGTACTTCCTGTTGAGGCAAATCCACCTTTTGCTCCCAGGTTTTGTTTTATGTATAGCTGCAAAGACTAGTTGCAGAGTGGAAATTAAATAAAACTCATTTAACTGAAGTCACAAAATATTTAGTAGCTTCTTCTACAGTGTCTCAGTGAAGCTTCTTCATTTGTTGTAGATGAGAATTTATGTCCTTTCTAGTTACATTCCTGGTAAAGGAAGTTTTCTATTAGTACCCAAATAATACATTGGAAAACTGTTTTGCCAAGTAGAGAGAAAAAAGTGCACCATCAGAAAGCTAAAACTTGAATGACTCATGCAATACATGAAGGAATAAGATGGTCTATAATGTAAAGGGCACTTTTAACTGCAGCATTTCCCCAGCCGTGTGTATTATTCAAAAATATTTTCTCTAACACTGTGCAGACAGTGAAGCAATAAAAGAAGTCAGATGGGGGAATGGGTAAGAAAGCAAAAATACATTTAATTTTTGAGCAGCTTTGTAATTTTGACAAAAAACCTATCTGGCAAAAACATCAGATCATATGTAAACCAAAACAGGGAAACATCAAAGAACTGATCGGAAATGGTGCTGTAGTAAGCAGAGAATTTATCAGGCATCACTTGTAGTGAGTGGTATGTTCTGGTTTTAAATTTAGAATGTTTCTCAGATTGATGTTTTACTTCCTCTAGCTGGTTAAGACAGAAAAAAGCGATGACAAGTTTGCATTTCCATAGAAAAGTCACCTCAGTAGACTCACTACAACTTTGCATACATATTCCTGTAACAGACAACCAAGGCATGCTAAAAGACAACTGCTTTATTTGATAGACATGCTAAGAATTTTCTCATCTTCTCTACCTAATAACATAGAAATTAAAATATCTTCCAGTAGTTATGGGCAGAATACCAGAACAAACAGATTCTTCACTTCTGATGTAGCGATTCATTTTTAAGAATAATTGTACTTACTGACAAGCCATTGTTTTATTGGGATGTTTTAGGAGTGTAAACTGTATGTGTAATATGAAAATGTTAAAGCTTTGTTAAAATATTTCTGCAATCCCAGACAATAATTTTGGATCTGTGGAATTTAGCCACATGAAGATATCCAAGTATGCCAAGTTGTTTTAAAAAATTTTATGATCACTGAAGATCATGATGGTCAGTAGTAAATCTCGCGTCAGCTTCAAAGTGGAAATTGTTTGCGGTCATTTCTTCACTCTAAAGAATGTATTTAATTAGTCACAAAACACTGACAAAAACAACAGCATGAAATCTTCAAACGCCATACTGGCAAATATCACCAAGAAGAGCCATTCTGTGCCAAATCAGGATATCTGCCCAAACAAACCCAGCTCTGGCAGTGGACAGCAGCGACTGCCAAAGAAAGAACACGGCTCCTCCAAGGACACCCTTCCCAAGCTGTCAGCAGCCTTTAGCTCAGGACTACTTCTAAACAGGATACTCTTGTATGTTTAATACAAAGTTATACTGCATGTATTTCTTCTGTTGAATTTAAGCTAGTGTAAAGTTAGTTCTGGTAGTCAAAAAGTTGCCAAGGAATTTCAGAATCTGCTATGTGAAAATGTACTAATTTATTTTTAAGTTGTACCTGTATGAGTTTGTCAATATGCCTCCCGATGAAAAACAGTGAATTATACACTATTCTCTGCATCACTTGTGATTTCAGGAGTTTGTGATTTTCTGCAGTTCTCTCTCCTGAAGACTGAAAAGCTAATTCCACCCTACAGATACGCTCCTCAAACAAAAGATACTGAAATCTTTAAGTATGCTGTTGCCTCTCTATAACTTCATCAAAGACCTCTTTGAAAGCCCTCTGTAAATCCAAATAACTACTTGAAACAACTTGTTCCCATATTCACCAGCTCGTCTGAAGAACATGAAAGTGCATTACACCTAAAATAGCCAAACCGATGTATCATTTAAAAATCCTAAATGTTCCCTGCACTATTTACTATAGACTTTTTAAAAAAAAAAAAAAAAATCCAAACTCCAATAAACCAAAACCCAAAGCCTATCAGCTGTTATTTAGGCAGAGTTTTAAGAAAAATCTTTATGCTACAGATAATAGTTACACAGTTTCAAATTTCAATTCTGTCAGGACTCTCAGAAGACTAACCTTTGGATTAATTCTAATAAGCTTGTCCGAAAAGGTTTTCATCTACATTTTCTGTGCAGGAAGGGTTCAAGACAGGGACCTTTCTACCTTCCCTTATGATGAACCTGGATGATGTGAAAAACTGGTTTTTTAAATCCAGCCAAAACCCTCATTTTAATAGCATTTCAAAATAATTCACCTTTTTTTGTCCTATTAAGTTCCTGTAGGCACACTTACTTCTGTAATCCTGTGATATTGGTGATATACTCCAGCATTAATCAAGTATCAATTAAAAATAAGTCCATCTCAGAATGCAGGAGTAAGAACAAGGACTTACCAGAGCAAGCTGCCTTACCAAGCATACCATAACTGACCATCCAGCTGCCTGAAGTTATTTTTTTTTTTTAGGTTACCCCACGTTTATTTGCAATTTTCTCCTTTTTGGAATAACAAAATGTGTTGGCATGCCCAGTAACCAAACCTAAGCTCAGATACATCTATGGCAAAACCAAACTACACAAGTTCCTGGTATGAAGTTACAGGTAAAAGCTAAAATTAGTCAAATTAGCTTCTCCTTTTCTACCATGTGACACATCCTTGCAGATAAAGGTAATTAAATTTTCCATTTCATAGAATCACTTAATAGTCTGATTTGTTTTAAATTATCCATCAAACTGCACATTTAAGGAATACACGGCTAGAAATCTGAAACTGCTTTTAGTTTCCTGACAGTCTTTAGGTTCCATTACAATATCGTGATTTAGAGAATTGCAAGGCCTTTGCCATAATAAAAATTGTTCACTGGAATTATGAATACTGCTGATCTTCAAAATAACTCGGTATTTTGCAAGTGTAATTTTTCACAACAGTACTATGCAAAATACATAAAAGTATTTGCAGACATACATCTGTATTTTGTAGGGAGTACATCTGTGTAACATCTATGTAAGGCTCCTCCGCAACACTGACGACAAACTGCCTTCCGATTCTTTAATTCACTTTTGGTTGTTATTGTCATGTAAAGTGGCAAGACACCTCAGATACATGCAAATCCGACTGGGTAAAGAAGATGTTCTGTTTGTTTGGGGGTTTAATTTTTACACTTCTGGGGGTTTGAAATATTATTGCTTAAAAGCCTTGGTTAGCTGGATCCAGCATAGCTATATCTACCACCAAGATGAACCTCTAATCTCATTTAGCTTTTGTATTAGCCTTGAGCATTTGTATTTTGTTATCCATTTTCAGATCGATGCTCAGGGACACTAAAGAAAACCTAATTATGGTAGTTCACCTGTTGTGCCTTTTGTTTTGACATAATCTAGATCTGGGAGCAGTTTCATCTGTTGTAACACACTACAGAGTAGAGAGAAGCTGGAGTTGCCAGAGACAGTCACTTCTGTGGGCACCTAACTAAAGACAGTCAGATCATTTTGTACAATTCAGCTCCAGCCTAGTGTGGCGTATTTTGGTACGATAATGAAAGGGTAATGAAGTCCAGTATCTAGTATATTTTTTGATATCGAAAATATTTTCCTGTTTGCACTTGTCCTCTGCAAGCTCTTGCATTCCATTTCACTTCTAGGGTTTGAGAACTATGGTGAAAATGTCAACTCCTTGCCATTATCACCATGCTCATTCTCCAGAAGACATCCAATAGCAGAAAAAAACTGCAAGTCCTCAGAAAACGACTCGAGCAAAACGTGGCCTGGGCTCAAATGCAACTTAAAGACTTCAAAGTAGAGTGCACAGTACAGACCCACAATGAACATATATTTAAAAAAAACCCAAACTTCTTCATGAAGGGAAGGGGACTTAATGTCTGCTTTGAACATTGCTATTATTTTAGCAGGAGACACAGAGAAAGAAACTGTGGTCTATGTGAAACTGATTCTAGTTTTGAGAAGTATAGATTAACACGCAGCAATTTCATACATTAGGCGTACAAAGATAATGTTAGGTATCTAACATTTGTCAGTCATTTCCCTGGAGTACATCATTTCAAAAAACAAACTGCATCTGCAATATTAGATACGCAAGCACTCCCCAATTTTAATGTTGTAAAATCTTACAGAACTTGAAGACCACTAACTGAATGTCTTGCTGCTCTTCAGTTGTTAAAGTCAGAAGGAAATAAAAAAAAAGGCTTTTCTCATTGCAGTCTCCTTAGTAAGATCAGCATATTAAGCTTAGTCAGAGACAAGGTAGATTCTGGACTGTTACAATTCTGGTTTGGTGGGTTTTGGTGTTCCTGGAGGACCTACGGATGTCGTCTATTTGGACTTCTGCAAGACCTTTGACATGGGCCCCACACAACATCCCAATTTCCAAGTTGCAGAATTACGGGTTCAGTGGGTGGGCTGTTCAGTGGACAAAGAACTGGATGGATGGTCACATGCAGAGTGATAGTCAATGGCTCAATGTCCAGATGGAGGATGGTGACAAGTGGGTCCCTCAGGGGTCTGTGCTGGGACCAGCACTGTTTAATAATGATATTGATAGCAGCATCTAGTGCAACCTCAGCAAGTTTGAGGATGATACCAGACTGGGAGGTGCAGTTGATATGCCAGAGGGATGAGATACCATCCAGAGGGACTGGGATAGGCTGGAGAGGTGGTCTAAGATGAACCTTATGAGGTTCAAGGAGGCCAAATGCAGGGTCCTGCACCAGGGCCGGGGTAACCAGCACTGCCAGTATACGCCGGGAGAGGGTTTACTGGAGAGCAGTCCTGTGGAAAGGGACTTGAGAGTGCTGGTGGATGAAAAACTGGACATGAGCCACCAATCTGCAATTGCAGCCCAGAAGGCCAATTGTATCCCAGGTTGCACCAAAAGAACTGTGGCCAGCAGATCAAGAGAGGTGAATCTGTCCCTCTACACTACCCTGGTGAGACCTCACCTGGAGCACTGCGTCCAGAGGAGAGCCACAAAAATGATCAAGGGATTGGAGCACCTGTCATATGAAGACAGGCTGAGGGAGTTTGGGCTGTTCAGCCTGGAGAAGAGAAGGCTCCAGGGGGACCTTATAGGAATGGACCGACATATGAAGGCAGGGGAAGGTCTATTCAAACAGGTTTGTAATGACAAGACAAGGAATAATGATTTTAAACTAGGAATGTATAGATTTAGACTTGATATTAGAAAAAAAAAAAAAATCTTTAATAGAAGAGTAATAGATCATTGGAATGTGCTGCCCAGAGAGGTAGTGGAGGCCCCACCCCAGCAGTCTTGAATAAGGGTCAGGCTTGATAGGGCCCTGGGCGACCTGACCTAGGTAGAAATGTCCCTGCTTGTGCAGTGATGTTGGTCCAGGTGACCTCTGGAGGTCCCTTCCATTCTAAAACATTCTATAATTCTATGACTTTAGGCTCCACTGCACAATACAGCATTCAAAATTCAATAAGAAGATGAACTGGAATAATAGTTCCTGTCTGTGACAGGAAAATAGCAACATCAGGTTGAATACATTGAAACTGGGTCAAAACCAATGCTTTAAACAAATGTCAGCCAGCATACAGGGCAGATGGTTAAAACGGAAACAAGAATCTGATCAGATCTGGGCAAGGTAGCTTTATACCTTCTTTTAGCTAGGATTCAGTGCACAGCACTTACACCATCCTTTAGATCTATGTGGGGGAGCTGTCTCAAATGTTTCTTTCATGACAGTTGGGATAAAACTCTCAGTTGCATAATAATAGTGTACCCTCCTCCCAGTTTATAACAGATCTCACTGATCATGTGTCAATATGTTGATTTATTCACTTGTCCTTTAACTTAGAGAAATCAAAAACCAAAGACATGTAACCAAGGATTCCAACCATAATATTGTGCATTATTAAAATGAATGATTTAATGACATGTAAGACAATCTGAGTTCAGGCATATATTTGATGTGAAGACTAAGATGCTATCATCACACCTCTGTTAGGGAACAGGAAGCAATGCAGATAAACATGTAATGAGCAATAAAAAAATAGAATTATAATTGCATAATTAGTATATGCGGATGCTGTGTGAGGTACCCAATACTCAGTTCTGACTTAATTTGTGAATATTTAACTGGCTTAGCTTCACTTCTGAAGAATATCACAGAGAAACAAATGCAATCTCAGTCTTTTAGACTAAACCTTCATCATATCCAACACAAAAGCCAGTGCTTTCTATTCCAGTCAGGAATGCTTCAGGAATAATGACAGTATTATTTTGGGCAGAAAGGAGGTTATGTAATATACATTTATACAGAATAGTCTACGTTATACTTAAATGTGAAGCTTTATATATCATACTTTGCTCTTCAATTGACAAATTTCTTTTGTATAGAAAGAAAAAATCACCTAGCTTCTATTGAGAGAATTTCTGTAAGTAAGGCTGATAAGTTTAAACAAGAAAGTGAATATAAAATTACTGTCAAAGATAAACCATAATCTTTAAAGTTGCAGCTGATTTCAAACATTCCTTTTGATAGATTCCCAGTACAGCAATTTTTTAGAAGTATGAACACTCCAAATCTCCTCTATTTATAGGAAAGTTTGTAACAGGTTCAATTGGAGACATCAAAAACATTTTAAATAGACATCACAGGATGCATCTGCAGTTTAAAGGTCAAATTTATTAGGAGATTAAGAGATGTATTATACATGGGCTATAAATATAGCACAGCTGACTTTATTCACAGTCAGATAGCCAATGCCAGCCTACTTTGTAGACACCCTTGTTCTTTTGTTCCAAGAAAAGTTTGCACCATAAGACTTGGACTTAGGTTTTGGAATCTTCCTCTCTTCAACGTCATAACTCCAGCCTGGAGGTTACATGGGAAATGTGGGGAGGGGGAAGACAAGAAACAAAGAGAATTCTAAATATTCTCAGCATACAATACAAAGAAAATGCAACTTAAACCTTTTAACTTTAGCATCTCTTTCTGCATGTAGGTATCCCCTAGTTTATTCCTTTGTAGCTGGCAGCGGCGGATACCAAAATGCCATAGATGTGACATATGCCTGTTCTCTCAGCTGACAAGACTTAACCATACTACGCAACTCTCTTTTCTTTACTCCTGCAAAAAACTTGACAGTCATCAGTGAAGAGCTGAACAGGGAACACAGACTGTCCTGCAAGCTCACGGCTCCACAAGTCCATAGCATCACAGAAGCACTAAGGCTCTGTGTATGCTGGGACAGGAAATGGAAAAAAAGATAAGGAAATGTGGGGAAAATCACACAGAGATCAGTCCCAAATGTTGGGAGAGAATAGAGACCTTTGAAAGTAAGAGAAAAAGGAAGGATGGGAGGACCAGAGAAAGGAATAGCAAAGAAAAATCTTTGGCATTACAAAGGAGTTTAGTATTTAACATTTTATAAAAACATGAAAAATTAGGAGTAAAATAAAAGGGAATGAAGTGGTAGAAGACAAGTAAATTATGTGATAGTTAAGCAAGAGAAATGCTTAAAAATGTCAGAAAAGAGGAGGTGGAGACATCAGTGTTTATGTAAATCAAAATGCAAATTGACTGCAGCCTCCAGGTGCCTGGAAAGCTGCCAGGGCAGCACTCAGTATTCCGAAGTTTGGTCTCTCTAGCTGCAAGATTTCACTCAGAGACACCCGAGTTGAAGCTAGAAGTGGTTAAGTATGCAGTTTCAACTGATACTTCTAAGACAGTACTTCGTTTCCTTAGTTTTAAAACAAAAACTTGGTAAAGTCCCAAAACATCAAAACTTCTATCTGGATTTTTACATTTAAGATGTTCACAGAAACCACTAAAGATACATCTACTCATCAAAACATGTTTTGTAAGGTACACAAGTTGTGAATACACAGAATTGAGACACAGCGACAATACAAATGTCATACAAAGATTTTCTTCACGCTTATTAGCCTGAACCAATGTTAATTTCTAACCTAACTATTCTCCATAAGAAATACTGGATTAGAGGTTTTAAAAACATTCTTTCCATCTGTGAGAGCACTGGCTTTTGCTTTTTGTTCAGATTAAAAATATAAGCAGGAGTAAACAGGCAGAACTAGATCCAGAGACAGACTTTGGTATTGCAACATTCAGCATTCTAACACCTAAGTTTGAGGCCCCTGGCTGCTGGAAAGGAATCTACAGCCCCAACTTATTGCTTCATCTTTTTATATACTCTATAAAGAGGAGCTGAGCGTCTCCAAGAGAGATTTGCAACTGCCAAAACAATGACTTGGACTGCCATAGCTATCCAAAATCCACAAAGTTAGTTACATCCAACTTTGGATTGCAAGAGGCCACTGTATGTGATAAGGTCTCACACTCTGGAGCAGTCTCCTTGAGTTAGGCACCTTCAGTTGTTCGTGACGGAGAGCAGAAGTCACTTTTACAAAAATACCACAATGCTTGGAGAGGTTATTTTTTTCCCAAAACTATGCCATACAAGCCAAGTGGATAGAAAGCAGATTTCATTGTCTCTGGAAGAACACTCTCATCACCTGACTCAAGGTTATTGTGGATTAGAAAAACATCTCTATCCACGTAAGTAAAGCTGTATGTTTTTAAAAAGCTAACTCCAAGATGTCAGACAGGACAAAAACCAATCAAGGTTGACAGGCTAAACTTTCAGTTTCATCCCGTTACAAGTCTTTCCTCCACACCTTGACTTCAGACCATCCTCAGCTGTTCCTATTTTGTACAGAGATCTCTTCTGTTGCTGTATTCAATGCTGTTATTGCTACATTAGAAAACACATCAGACGGGTCAGGCAGAAAGGCAGCTTGCCTTAGGTGAGAAAGAACTCTTAGGTTTCCCAATTGTCTCAAAATACCTGCAATAGCTAGGATTTGCAGCAATTAAACTTCAGGTTCTTAAGGATATTGTAATGGAAAACTTGGGAGGTTCATATGGGAAGAGGGAAGTATTTTTTGTTCCTAGACTTAGAAATGTTTCAGTAACACCTCAGTTTAGAAGCTGAGTTTCATTGTAAATGTGTGTCTACGTTTCTCATTTCTTTCTAAATAAATATTGTAAAATTTATACTGCCACCTACACCTGATTCTGAAGCTATTACTGCAGAAAATGGTGTGCACATATGCACATTAGCCTAAGCCACTTTAGATAAAAATGTAAAAATAATCTAGGAAAGCAAATACCTGAAGAAAAGTTCAGTACATCACAATTCTGGTAAAGTTAAGAGTGTAAGCCAAGTGAATATGGAACTGATATTAATACAAACTCACAGCCTCAGTTTAGTTGATAGAACTTCTTTTAAGCTTTCCTACACAATCAAGATTCATTACGAATTCAGCGCAGCTATAAACTTTCTACAACAAACAAATCAAGTATTTTGCTCTAATCTACTCTTTGAAAGGGCACAATATAACATGTGCAAAGACATGATGAAAGTAGCTCATTAATATAGTGATATATAGGCCAGGCTTCAGTTTGTTTCTCTTATAGGCTGAATTTCCCAAGAACAGAAGTAGCATGTACAATACAGAACCATAAGTAAAGCAACATCATTCTCCCAAATTTTGTAGTTGGTCAAAAACTGTTACAAAATACTATTAAAATTGCACAGTGATCAGTATATTCAATGCAAATATGATGTTTCTATTAATTTCTTAGTGCATATAATTTATTTTTCAATAACATTGAGACTATTAACTTAAAAAAAAAAAGATCAGTTGAAAGAGGAATTAAACACTAGCCTTTACCATTAGAAAGTGAAGATAAATTTCACCATTAAACAGTTTAGCTCCTTAATTGCTTATGTTAATGGACTTAGCCTGTTGTTTGAGTGTACAATGTAAGCCATTTAACAACTCTGCAAAATTTGGTCTGACCGAAACTTTGCTATCTATTTAACCTAGACAAAAAATGGCTGAAAACTGCGGACCACAGGGAAGACTTCTGAAGACACTTATGCTCCATGTGCATTATTCCTAGCTTTAACTCGGTGCAATTAGTCTTCCTCACATCCATGACCACTAAGCATCAAGCATAACTCTTTGGGTTTTTTTAAAACAAAACAAACACCACCACAAAACCCCCCCCACACACACACACAAAACCACCAACACACAAACCCCAAACCACCAAAAAACCAAACCAAAATAAAATGGAGCAAAAAGTTCATACCACCACATAGAAGGACTTCTGAATATTCAAAAGGCTGAGATTATGGATACTGCTTGTGGTACTGTAATTCTGTGAGAAATTACAAGCTTAAATAACCACCTAAGTTTACAGATACAGTCCTTCTGATACAGCATTAGCACTGAAAATATGAACTATTGACACCACCTTTTCTACTGTCTTTTTCTCAAATATGAACAATCACCAGGTGTGGTTGGGAAGAGCTAGGTATAACACTCTCAGTCTGCAGCTTCCTCAAAAGGAAACTTGATCCTTATGGGTCCCTTCCAACTTGAGCTATTCTATGACTCTACAATAAATCATTCTGCAACATGATGAAAACTAGAGTCCAACATACATAGTGTATAGACAATTAATTATAGTTTTTCTGATTATCAAACATTCTCAAGGGTTCTGACAGTGCTTCCTTAACTAGACTTCAGATGCACATGCCAATCCCACTGCCATGTAGCTGGGACCTCCATTTTGGGATGCTCTTAAAGATGAAGTATTAATGTTCATTTTCCTTCAAGACGTATGGAAGGCTCAGTTCTCATCCAAAACACAGATACTTGCAGAAGCATTGCAAAAGCAATGCTAAGAGGCTGGAACACTTTTCGGGAACATGAAAGTCCTAGATTCAACACCTTCAGCAACTTCAGAAATATTCCCTCCCATTTAGCTCCTCCTCCAGTTTCGTGGAATAGAGGGGAAGATAGTTTTCCTTTATTTTTTCTGTTGCTAATACTTTGAGATCACAACTGCCTATAAAAAGTTGAATCCCTCATACCAAATACATACAATACGTACCATTTTTTTCAGCAAAGGCAATGGCATCTTCTTTATTAGAGAAGGTAAGAACCATGTTGGATAAAGGATCAGCTCTGTAAAAAAAGACATGAAAAATTACAAGCACATTTGAAAAATAAAAGAATGATATCTATATCTCAAATGCTGTATTACCACAATTTTTTTTTGTAGCACATGCTTCACAAGCCATTCAAAATCCCTTTATTTTTAATTATTTCCAGGATTAACACTTAGTTTCTGCAGAGTATAGTTTCACTCTTTTAGTCTGTTGAACTTCCCTCCCAACTCCTGGCAGAATTAATGTTCAAGTTTTTTAATAGACAAACATGTCTAACCACCTGCTGAAGTGATAGTAAGTGTTTTGTAATAATCATTTTTATTTTTAAAGCTGTGTTTCAGAGATCAGGAGGCCTAAAATAATTTTTAACATTTCAAGGAGACCAGGAATCTGTAGGGCAGGCAGAGGAAGAATAATCTTATACAGAAAAGAGCAGAATATGAGCAGAGCAGGAATTAATCAGAGACTGAAAAAGTACATAAAAACATCAAAAGTTCAGCTTTGACTGAGGTCACATGACCTCCACAAATTATTCCAGTAAAGCAAGCAGATCACAGGCCACCAATGAAAATTAAGTTCAGAAACACGAACTGCTTGCTAACTAAATACACAGTGGTTAGTTTTAGGTGATCAATGATTCCTCAACTGCATTTCTAAAAGGAATCAAACAGCAAAAACCTTTTTGAAACTAATTAAAATCTCAAGGGAAAAAAAAAACAAACAAAACAAAAAAACAACAAACCCCCCCAAAAAAACCAAACTGCCCTCTTTTTTCCTATAAAATCTCAATTTTAGAACAATGACAAAGGATGAAAAAGAAATAGGGTTCTAGAAAACTAATCTACAATACTTTTAGAGAAATGAGATACCAGTTTTAGCAGCACAGTGGCCCGATAATGCTTCCCTTTGACACCATTGCACATGAGCCTGGGAGACAACTGGGAAGACAAGACCAAATTGCAAGAAACTATTGAAGGAGCTGCCTCTCAACTGTTCTCTCTTTGAAGCTAGAAGGGTAAATGAAGAGAAAATCAACCAAAGATGCACTGAATGCTCTACAATAAAGGACAAAGCCTGTGACTGGTGGAGGGGGAGGGGAAGAGGAGGAATCTAGCTTCCAGCAAAGACAACAATGTAATTTTATCTGATGTACACTTGGAAAACAGAGCTCACTATATATCGTATATATTCCTTAACGAAAAAATAAACCTAACCCAGGATAAAGCAAAAAATTACGCTTTCACAAGCTGCCAAGATGTGAAAAACTCAAAAACATTTAAAGATTTCTCTTATAAAGGCAGTAAAGAGAATTAGGACCTAAAAATTAGTCTGTGATGTGATCAGTGGAAAATCAAGTGACCCAAATATATTGCATTTGTGACAACTTTTGCCTGTTGTTCTTCTCTTCCGTGACTGGGGTTGGAAAAATTTTCCCAGCACCACGAAGTGGGAACAAAACAGTTTAAGTCTGAAGTGTAGTGAGGGACAAGCCTGGCAAAACTTCAGGATGGAGACAGTTTGGAAATCAGGATTGTGCAGAAACTATTTGTTCTGTTTTCATGTGGGATCATCTTTGACCCAACCTAAATACCTATTTTTTCATTTCTTTCCATAAGTGAGCTACCGAGTGTTCAAATCTGTGAGCAAACTGGAGTTCAGGACGGCAAGTGTTATGTTCTGGTGTGAGCAACAGCAGTGCTGCAGGATCCCCTACGCCCCAAACTGCCTTATCAGGCCCTACAAACTGGGATTCCACATTCTGTTCTCTTATGAAAGCTTGTACAGTTGAAACCATGCACTTCCCGTGTTTCTTTGTTTACAGCTTTATGTTAAAAGATGTACCTAAGAACTATCCGTAGGCATCCCTGCAATGAAACCTCACAATCTAAGAAAAATGCCATGGGTCCATTTTATTTAGCTAAACAACTGTGTAATTTTCACCGAAAAAAAAAACAAACCTATATCCAAGAAACAACAAAGGTAATTAAAAAGCAAATGATACTGTAAAATGACAGAAATACACCAAAGACCTACAGGTAAATAAGTATATCGAGTCCAGAGGAAAAGGGCTCTAATCCCTAGACCTTAAAGGGCTCTAATCCACTAATCCCATTACATTATTCAAAAGTAAATGGGAAAACTTCTAAAGTTCTTTGCAGAAGTTAAATCTGAAAAGAAGAAACTCTTCTTAGGTATTTCTGGGTGTTGAAGAGTAATTTGAAACTACCAGGAAGTCCACTAACAGTTTTTTTTGGTGATAATTCCTTGAAAACTTAATAGATACAAACTAGCATACAAACCCTGTAATCTACCAGTGTCGGTTCTCAGCACAGCACTTGTTTTTGGCCTGCCTGGAGCTTGCTTACACTGGAAATACACTTTTCCCTACCCCAAAATAAAAATGCAGGCAGAGATGGATTCATTCAAAACAGACCTTCCTTTCAAAATTTAGTACCATGGCTCATTATTTTAGGTAGTTTATTTAACACAAATGCTTGTAACTGTTAGTAGGGTTAAAATCCGTTGTTTTGGCTGAGATCATGCAAAATCCCACCCAGCAAATAATTTGTCTGGGGAGTTGAAAGTAAGCTGGAAAGCAAAGGGGGATTAGGAGAAAAATTAAATTCACTGTGAACTAAAGCAGGTGTTACTGGCACCTGCTACAGGGTTATAATCTCTGCAGTGGTATAAACAGACCATATTTTAGTGGCTAGACACTTGGAGGGCACACAAGACAGGAGCAAAAGGTGTACTGCTGGTCAACTGTCCATCACTAAATCAATTTAGGACTGGTGAAACAAATCGGCCATTACTTGCTAAATGCAGTAGCTACTTGCAATAGTGAAGTCATCCAAGGCACACATGTATTAAATAATTGAAATCTTATCCTCCTAAACAGCAATTTAAACATGCTTAAGATTAAATGGTGAAAAAAAACCCCAGGACATGCTTAAGATGAGGTCACTCTTATATACAGGCTTAAAGTTTTAAAACAGGTATTTTAACAGACTATTGTAATACAATTAATACTTTAATTAGTACTCAGTATTTTTTCTCTTCTAATGACAGTTGAACTTGGCTTCCCTAGTGCTTTGCAATACAAAGACAAGCAAGACATTACAAGTTGGGAGCCTCCTCAGTTCATTATGATAAACCAATGTAACAGGATGACTTGATTTCAGGGTTACTTTGAACTAATGCTTCTGGGTAAATTTATTTATTTATTTATTTATTAAAAAAATAAAGATCATTCAGTTACTGGATTTTGAATGCTAATATGACTAAAAAAATGCATCCTCCGATTACCTAATATTTAAGTTTTTTTTTCCTAGAGTTTTGTGTTCTTTGATCCTAAGTGCAAATATGACAGCACCCAGACATTTTCAATACGTACTGTACCTTTTTTGAAGTTTGAAAAATATTCTCTAACAGTTGATTCTTGTTTACGTGGAGTAATTAACTTTTTTGAATATGTCCCAACCAAGACAGCTTCAAATCAAAATTACAACATTGTCAGGAGAATTGCTGGCATAGTCCTCACAGTTTACAGGAACTCTAACCACACTGTTAAATGTAGGTAGTTATTGGCTTCTCCTTTCAGAGCTTCAGGATATTTACAAAGCTTTGTTAAAAAAAAAAAATCAATCCAGAATCAAAGTATTATTTATCTTGTGTTTAACCAAATAGCAACTAAGTGCTGAGAAGGATTTACTGTTTCAGGTAACTAACAACCTGCTTTCCCTGATGCTGCCATACAGTAACACAACCACAAATGTAATTGTTTAAATTTCTGGTTGTTAACACTTTTTTCAGACACTTCCAGATCAATGTTGTGCGCTAAAATCTGCTTTTAAACACAACAGATCACTAATCGTACGACTAAAAAACCCAACCACTTACTGTAAGTACTGTTAAAACACAAGTAGATTTACAGGTAGACATTCAAACCAATAAGAGCCAAATACAGAAGAAAAGTATTTCCAAATTCAGTAACTACTCACGTGGATGCCCATCCCATTAGTGGGTTCTCCCAGCGCTCCCTGTTATCAAATTCCATCTTCCATTTCTTTGTGTTGTTAACTCCGGCCTGCATTGCATTACGTGCTGGAACAAAAATGTGAACTTTTCTGGTTTTGATATGCTCCTCTGGAACACCAGTTAAAGCAGTGATATCCTATGAAAAAACACAATGGAATTTGTTAAACAAGGGTTCACGTAAAAGGCCTGTAAAATTATGCTGCTTATGCTTTTTACATAACTTTTGTTTTTTCAATTACAAAAAAAAAAAAAAAAGAAAAGTTAAAAAGTGTGTTACAAGTCAAGTTGTATAAAAGTGAAGGTGATACCTGTTGGGGTTGCTATCGTCATGCTTCCCTTACCTGAACCTGCTCATGTCCCAGCTATACAACTGCCAGTGCCACAGGAGGGACAGGACATTTCTTCCCACCCTGTGACTACAGCTGCAAAGTCACAACTGCTCCAACTTGCACCAGCTCAAGTATGTGCAGAAATGGATAGAGTCTTCTTTCTCCCTTAAATATTAGGGCACAGACTGAGAAACTGACATATCCCAAAATTTTACATTGCTATTAGAAGCCTAATCTTCATATGAACAGGACTGTTCACCAAAGTCCTAGCGAGCCAATTACATGCTGCAGTGCGCTTTCACTTGGGCTTAAGTCTTTATGCAGGTAGGAGACACCAACATCCATGCTGACTCAGGAAGCTATGCTTAGCATGAAGGACATCTTCCACACAATAATGTACTAATCGTTTAAGACTTCAGAGCAGGAACTAAAACTCATCTCTTTTTTCTAACCGTTTGTCATTACATAAAATTGACTCTCTTGTGTTTCAAGCTATGACTATCAGTTTTTGAGAGTCAATTCTTCTGATGATGTTCAAGATCAACAAAGGAACATCTGATGTGAGGAACATTCTTCAGTATTTTTGTGAAGGACAAAACGATTCAGGAGACTCCAACCTTCAAAGAAAAAAAAAAAAAAGGCTTCTAACATTGTATACTGTCAGCAGCAGGATGCCCTCCTCCACTAAGGGTTGGCTTATGAGACCTCAACAAACAAACGTAACAAAGATAAAAACTGAAGGACCACAAAGCCAGCCTAAAAGTATTAACTGACTTTAACAAAGGATAAGATAGGGGAAAAAAACCTCACAAGATTTCTGTGAAAAATTACCCTCAGCAGCATCTGATATAATCAAAGTGAACTTTCTTGTTAAAAACTAAATAGTAATTACATAAAATTAACCTGTCAGTTCACCCTAGTAAAGAGTGAAATCAAACATCAAATCCATCTCTAAGGATGCTAAACTACTCCTGTTCCCCACATACTTAACAGGCCAGTGGGAGCTTCTTGGTCTCCCTCCCTGCCCTCCTTTCCCCTTCTCTCTCCAGGAACAAACAGTAAACTGGTGAAAGTAAAAAAAAGTGCAGCAAAACTTTGGGCATATTGAACTCATCTTTCCAGTACGACCATGACTTCAATTAAAAGGCAAAGAAGTATAAATAAAACACTGTGGCTGTACACGTCTGTCACTACTCACTTTACGGGCTTTTATTTTGTGGCAAAATTAAAAGCTCTCAGTGCTGTCACCAGATCATCCTTTGAAATGAATCAATTCTCATTTTTCCTTTTACTTCAGAAAATAAATTTTAGAAGATCAGTCCCTCAAAACTGCACAAGAGAGCAAGTTTAAAGCATCTGGCTCGTATTTGCAACTAGAAGAGCAGGGTAAACAAACATGCATGCTAATTTTCCAACTTCTGACATTTCTGACTGGACTATGAAATGAAACTGTCAAACTATCTCAACAATTCTATTATAAATGCTTTTATTAGGACCAGGTAATGCTCATTTCTAACATGAGTCTAGCAGTGATATGAAAAACTACCGGTGAGTGGAATGTTGCAACACATATGTAAAACACCTCCTGACAGACTGGCACTTCTGACTGCTAAAGCTGAAACCACAGTTTTATATGGAAATATCTTGAAGTTTTCTTATTTGAATTGGCAAAGTGCTTTGTTTAACAAAAAGGGGGTTTTACCTGCAGTAAAGTTTGGTAGGGTTTCAAGGTTTCATCTTGTCTGTTTAGAGTAATAGGCTACTGTATTAGCCTTTGTTTCTACACTTAACAAACATGTCTATTGAGAAAATGTAAGTACATTGACAAAAATTTGCCTTTTCCCCTCTGAAATAATCTGATACATGCAAAATGATGTCAGAATGCTAGGTTTGTTATCACCAAGTATCTCCAAATATGCAAGCTTCAAAATAGCTCAAAAATATGAATTTTTTAACTACTACTATTCTCAGCATCTCATACGTCCATTATGAATTTTGTGCTTTGAGTTATGGGGTTTATAACTGTTCCAAAATTATCTGGAATTATTAAAATAAGATAGGACATTAAGTAACATTATGGACATAATCAATTTCCTCTTTTGAAGCCTCCACACCAGAGAATCATAAAAATACTACACAGTCGTGCATACAGAACACAATTTAAAAAGACTTATGCCTAGACTTGTTAATTTGGATGAAAATAAACCCAAAACCCCAGATAGACCCTAAGACCCTTCTAAACCATGTTTTTTCGAGCACTCAGTTGGCTCCAAATCAGCTATTTCACTAGTAATATAGGTAATTCATAGGTAATATAGTAATTCTTCCCACAGAAGTCTACTTAAGGTTAAAACTAAAACCTGCATACTTTCTGGAACTAAAATACCTACTAGTCCTAGTTGCTAGTCCTTCATAATTTGATTCATTACAGCTAAAGTTTCTGTGCCTTCTGGGAATCTAGCAATTGTTTATTGATATCTTCCCCATTTTAAAGCTGGCAATTGAACAGACAGTTGTTAGGACAATGAGTTTCTGAAGCCCAGTTGTCCTGACATAAAATCAGTGGTTTTGCTTGCTGTAGACATGTAAGGTACTGTAGCATAGCTGAGCTGTTGCCAAAGATATGGAATAAAAAGGCTTGGCATCTATCACATACTTGACACCTAAAGAGCACAGAAGCTCTAAAATTCCTATTCCCTGTAGGCGCACTCTTAGTCTAGACAAACTGATTTCTCACACTTTTAAAATGCATTACAACACTCTATTGTGATCATTTCATCCACACAGCTCCAGCTAGTGACAGAAGAACCTGTCCTTTAAGCGACATTTCAATGGGCTAAAGCTCCCGCTCCAAGATGCCATTAAAACAATACAATACTTGAAAAGAACTATGCTGCACTGGGTTGAACTCTTTACTGTGTCTTCAGTGCTTTGTTCTGAGTTCAAGTTCTCACTGAAACTACCTGTGAACCAGCTTTCCAAAACAAAGATGTTTTTGACAGCTAGTTTCACATTACTTTTTTTTTTTTTTTTTTTTTTAAGTGTTCCTTACTGAATTTTGCTATATTAGCATATTAAAATATTAAGGAAGTGTTCCGCGTTCAAAATTCTAAATAATAAGTTACAATATAAAAGACCTGAGATTTAAACTGTATAGGTTTGCTTTACTAAAAATTAACAATCCTGCTTCACATTTTTAACACAGGCTATCATCTAAAAGGTGCACTCTGGTATTGTTTTTCTTAATATATGTAGAGGTGGAGGTTTTTGATAGCAACTTTTGAATTTTTTTTCTAATTGACAATTAAAATACTTATTTTGAGCTATTTTTGCTCTTGTTGGAATAAGCTGAGGTCAAACAAAACACTTTTTTTTTTTTTTTTAAACAGCAGAAATCACATCAAAATGCTTACAAATGAAGAAGAGGCTTTGTCTTTATTATAACTTATACTATTTAAGAACACTCATCATCGTGGAAAGCCTGGTAATGCAGTTCTGGGAAGAGTAGCAAGAAATGGTACATGTGCTATGCAGCATGGAGAAAAACTGGTTCATAAAGGCAGTGTCAGTGAAAGCAGTATTGGGCATGAAAATGACTTTTAAACGAAATGAGAATCTCCTTCTTTTAACTGCTTCACTAATAGCACAAATTCCAAAGGGGAGAAGAAATGGAACTCTACAATTC
>NW_008607018.1:0-7931 GCF_000691845.1 Merops nubicus | reverse complement strand
GGGAAAGAGACAAGATGATCGAAAGTATCTCTGAAGACAAGTGGTTTTGAATAGATGGGTCAGGTGTGCATAAAGGTGTCATGTTTCTCCTGTGACATATCTTTCCACACACAGATAAAAACTGTATATAACCATTACAACTATCTACGGTTTAGCACCCTACCACCCCTCCCCCCCTATTTTTTTAATAAAGGAAACAGGGAACAAGCAATGGGAAGTTGATGTCAAAACACAGAAAAACCTCCCAGCAAGCTTCCAGCAACCACCCAGGATTTAGAGTCTTGCTAGCCATTCTCTTTTCAATACCAGAATTTCACACATTTCAATGACCATTATGACTTCAAAGAATCAAATTTTCATCATTGTCCGTCATCTGCTGGTTGATTTGTATAAAGGAGTTTTCTGCATGCACTCCAGACAAAGGGCTCCTTACTTTCGTGGCTATATATCAAGTTTAAAAGTTCTGTTTGTGACAGTTGTGTCTGTGGTAAATTAGAGTAACACTGAAGGAGTGCAGCTGCTCTGCAGGAACCTCCTTTTTGGCATCATTTCACTTAAATAAAAACTGAATAATTAGCTTCTGCTTTTATTAAACCACAAAAATGCCACTGGCCTTAGTAATTACTTCCGGTTGCCCCACCTACTTAACCTCAATAGTTTACACTTCTTAGAAACGAGGGAAAGTAGAAGTTTTCTGTACTTTACAGGAGCTTACAACAACTTGCCTTCTTCCCCACCCCCAGCATGTTTTATCAGACTAAATGCATAAAGTTTTGCTATAAATTCATGTTGCAATACGCTTTCTTCAGGAGTTGTTATATCAAAGCAGAGAACATCTTGCATAATACTCACAAAATAGCTGCTGTGAAAGGAGCTTTTTATTTAGTGTGCTCAGCTGCTTAGGCTGTAAATCAGAGTAAGAACATTTATGTTTCTGCACTTCAATATGGTATTTTTGAAAAAAATTGTAAGAGAACAGAATCTCCTATGCAAATTGTAAGTGGAAAAATAGAGCAGAATGAACTAAACGTGGTCAGACAATATTTATCTAACAGCGACAGACAAAACAAGGGGGAAAAAAGCATATTTGCCCTTAGGGAACTCTGTATCATGCAGAATACAGTTGGGTTTTTTTTTAGGCTTCACAATCGTTTTGCATTATCACAGTAATCTGTGAACAACATGGTGTTAACCATAACGTGTTCTCCCATCTAACCATCCTGCACAATGTCTAATAAAGAAGTTGAGAAAAGCAGTGAAATAACTGAATTTTAAAAAAGAAACACGAATATAATAAACAGGTAACAGGATTCAATAGTAATAATGATTGCATGAAAACTTCTATTTAAAGAAAATCTCTTTCCATAGGCAGTTTTGCAGAAAACACTGAGAAACTGGGTATGAGGAAAGGATATGCTGAAAAGTCAAGGTAGCATAAGTAGAAACGGTCACATTACTGGACTCAACACAAGTCCATTATAATATTTATTATTACAATATTGAGGATACTGACTACCATTATGCAAAGAAGGTGTCAGCATCCAAAACAGTCCAACATTTGCAAGTGCTGTTAGCTTCAGCAAACCATTCACCAGTTTGCATTTCACAGCTGAGGAAACACTATGCTAACAGTGGCAATGGCTAAGCATTCACTGTTCTTGCAAAAACTCCTTGAGAACTTCCCTGTCGCCCCACTGCACAAAGGCTTGCTCCATTTTCCCAATATTCTGCAAGCCAAATATTACTCCATGCTGCTTGCATGACATATTAACAAACACAATGGCATAACACATGCATACACCATTAAACCAACATCATTTGGATTTCTTCAGAGGGAACATGATGAAAGAGTGAACAGGAGTAATTGACTGGACTTTTAAAAATCCCAGGTGCTCTCTACAAATTGAAACATGACTTCACACCACTAAGAAGAAAATTTCCCCCTCAGCAATTGTGCTTTCACATCTTAAACCACTTTACTTAGAGACTGCATTACATTCCCAAATATTGTATTCACATTTGTCTCCTGCAAAAGTCATAGAAAGACTGCATTTATAAAAAATGATCAATGGTAGAAGTTACTGCAAAAGCTGACGAGTTGTGGTTTTGTTAGCTTAAATCATAATGCTACATATAAAATAAAAGATCTGATTTTGCACCTTTCAGTGCCCATGATAGGTCTCAGAACAGACAGGCATTTTTCTTTTCAAACTTGCAAAAAATACCCATCATTCAGCCTGTATTATTCGTGGACAGGTAAAAACATTTTTAGAAATTTAAAAATAAAACATTCAAAATACGTAAGTCCTACTTTCAGCGCATATGGATATTTCATGGTCAGTATAGTTTTTCTGCCAAGAAAGAATCAAAGAGCAAAACAAAATTATTATTTCATTATTATAACGTGGGTTTTTTTGTTTGTTTGTTTGTTTGGTTGTTTTTTTTTACTGTAAAAGTATGTCTCAGTTTTTTAAATGTTGTCTGCGTAAATATAATGAAATCAAAGAGAAGGGTAATCAAATATCTGGTATTACACTTTGCAGTTTCTACTTATGACTGAAATTAAGAAAGTCATTACATGGTGGAAAGTAGTGGTGGTTGAGAAGAATAATGTAGTTCAGAAAAGTCTATTGATGTTGTTACTAACAGTCATCAGAGACTTCACTGAGGTCATGATGTTCTTCAAATTAAGAAAATTATAAACAGCGTGCTTATCTCAAACAATGGCGAAAAAGGCGAATTACATACAGCGTATCTTGTAAAATACTTTTTCTTGTAACACAGCAAGACTTAGAGAGAACATACTTTCTAGAACTCATTCGAAGTATATGTAAGGAAATCCTCCAAACAAAGTGGCTGTGATTCTTCTATTACCTTCAAAGCATTTAAAACCAGTTTTCGACAGTGCAGAACTTTCAAGCATTCTACAGGAATTCCACAATCCTCACTTTAAAAAAAATATGAAGAAAACCCCCAAGTACTTAAGTATAAGACTACAGCTAAGTTTTCAGACTGTAGAGTTTCAAATAAAATGAGAAGCATTCCTAGTTTGTGTATTTAGAAAGAGGTTAACTGAACAACCAAAATAATCTCATTCTTAAATTACAGTTAACGCAACACTCTACTGCTTTACTACTGTAAGCAACTGTTCTTACAAACACTATTTCTCAGTTGGAAAACAAAAAATAAAAACAGGCTGGAAGGCACTTTAAAGGAAAGAAGACAGAATTACTAGCAGCTAAAGCACTGCTTTAGTACAGACAGCTTTGTACTGATGATTCCCCTGATTAGTCCAATTTTGTATATATTATTAAAATAAACAGCATATTATAGTTCAGTGATGCATTCTTTTAAACAAAATTTCTCCAGTTTGCCCTTCTAGCGGACTGGCTTACAAAGTTAAACATAGTATGTCAAGAACATCTTTGTTCACTAAAGATGACCCCTGAGCTTATAGTCTATAAAAGGTAATTTTGATCAGGGACATTCAAAGCTCCAGGCAGCACCTCAGGGTGAAGTCTTCCATGTCTTACATGGGAACCAAAATTCAGGCTACTTGTAGAACCATTGACTTTTTTAGGTGGAAAAGCACCTTTAAGATCATTTGAGTTCAACTTAACCCAGCACTGCTAAGTCCACCATCAAACCATGTCACTCAGCAATGTACTTCTGCATATCAGGAACAATTTCTAGATTTTTTGTGTGTTTCTGATGCCATTTTTGGAAAGTCCTTATTTTAACAATCATTAAAAGTTACCTCTATTTACAAAATAAATCATAAGCATATGAGTCTAATTCTGTAAAGTTACTATTTGAATTCTGCCAGGAACAAGAATATTAACAGTTCTGATTCACTTTATGCCTATTTGAAAACCTTTCAAAGCTTCCTTTAAAGCATCCATTAAGAAATCTTCCAGAAAAGGCCCAGGCAGAATTCCCAAATACAAGCACCACTTGCTTTATCACCTTCAGCCTTTGGAGTAGAAGAGGTCTAATCTGCACTGAATGTGTCACTGGGGTGCCTTGTCTCAGTTTTGTGGAAAACTCCCTTACCAGTTCAACCTGCAAAAGACCGAAGGGAGTATTAAGTCCAGAGCATAGCAGTGAACTGGGACACTGCTTACACACAGGCACTGCAATCACTGCTCTGAAGCAGGAACACCTTGGCCAATTCATACTCTCATCTGGACAGCAAATATCCTAAGATATACAGCAAAATGTTAAGACTTCATAACTCTCATAAGCACTTTCTGTGATGAAGTTGTAAGAAAGGTTATCACTACAGTTCATGAAATGTCTACTGTCAACACAGTTTTAAATAGCTAACAATCTCCCCAAGCTGGCAGCTGGAGCAAAGAATAATAAATTTAATTCTTATTTTCAGATTTCTTTATCATGCATTCTGGTGCTCTTCCCCTTTCAACTCCCAACTACCTATTTAATTCCCTATATTTAGTGGTAGCTGTGCAACACTATTTCACTTTAAGGGTTAAAAATTAACAAACTAGGCTTTTGTTCCAAAAAAAAGGCAATCATCAAAGATGGGGGTGTAAAAAACAAAACAAAGTAGTTAAAGTTTATTTAACTCAAAGTAGTCAATTCAATCTTGACAATACTGTCACAGTGGTACAAGGTCTGCTACTAAGAACAGTATCAAGAAATTGTGAGTTCATGTAAGCCAATCCCTGACTTCACTGTGATGCATATTCTCTATTCTTTACATCTCCTTTATAGACAAACTGAATTCTGTAACAGATCTTTGCCACACAGTAACACGTAGTGTGAGACACAAGGGAGACAACCAGACACAAATCCCCAATCAAGAAATGCAAATTTAGAGCAAAATCCTTGTTGGCGCATGCTTTTAAAGAAGAAAAGTTGCATTTAAGAAGTTACAAGGAAGCCAGATCTGTTAAAAGCTGCCTCTTACCCTCATGCAAGATGTAATGCTTCTATGTAATATGCATGGACTTTAAAATTTGAAAGCAAGTACTAAACAGTGTATACAATTTCCATACGCAGCAGGTAGTGAAGCAAGAAAAGAACTGACACAGTTACCCTTGTTGGAGAGGTGCACAATAGAGAACTGTTATGCAGTATTAGCATACTGAAGATCTATGCATCAGGGACGTTGCGGCTGTTAACAGCTTAAATGCTCACTGTATTTTTTTAATTAGTGTGTACAGCTTTTAAACAAGCAAAAAAAGTTGTCCTAAAGGAAAAAAAATAAACCCAAACAAACCAACAAAACAACAGAAAAACAAAGAATAAAATACTTCCGCAAACTACTATTTTAATTTTTAAAAAAAGCTTCTTCCTGGTCAATATTCTGTTTCGTGAAAAATTTAAAATACATGATTGACAATGATGATGATGTTGGCCTTGCAGAAAAATACTTTAATTTTATATGTGACTATATGTTCATATCTATAAAATGAATCTGTAAGGAAAAACTATCTGCTTCTTCAGTTTATAATCAGAATTACTTACCGTAGTCTTATTTTTTTTTTTAAAACTTGCGGTTTGTAGAATTCCTTACAGCTCAGCTTCTTCTGTCTTGTTAATCCAGTTTTCAAGCTAACAGCTAACAGGACAAAAATAATTTCCCCATCAAGCAAAGATTGTTTTTTGCACTAAACATAAGCCAATGGGCTTTATCGGGTGAATAGAACTCAGTATTCCAAACAGACACATAAGAGACTGAACATTTTTTAGTGCATGCTTCACAACGCAAGAACTAAATTATGCATTAGAAATCTGGATCTGAGCACCAGATGCTCTCTCCATGGTCCATGTCCCCACTTAACAGAGGTTAATGTTCCTAATTGAGAAAACAGCCATGAACATAGTTCAAAGATAACCTCATAAACAAGCCAACAAGAACTGGAAGAGCATCTGGTTCTATTTCATCATTGATCTTCTGTGTAGAAAGATACAGTACTGAAGAAGAACCAAGCTCCTTTGTAGCATGACCAAGATGTTCAGGAATTCCCACATGAATACTGGGCTTTCAAGGAAATAAGGAAATACTGGGCAAGCAAGGAAAACTTTTCCCTTCCAACTTGATAAAATTACTCAGCTATAACTTCATGACTAGAAAAAGCTTTGAAGTCTGTACACTGAACTTTGTTAGGCCACAATTTGACTCTCAGATCTACAACTTAGATAAACTACAAAAATGCAGAAAGACACATTTGAACAAACAGAAAAGCAAGTTCTCTAAAAGGAATTGGTTACACACTGTTCCTGAGAGGACAAGAAGAATTCATGTCATGTACAGAAAAATGTCATAACAGGGGATACTAACTTAGGTGTTCTAGAAAAGGTTCAGAGAATGGTATTTTTCTATGAGAATGTGAAAATACTACCTAGTCTTTAAAAATCGAAACTACTAAACAAAACAGCTCCAGAAATTAAGTTACTTCTTACTCCTGTTGATTAATGGACTGTATCAATGGCTGCCTTTTATTTTTTCTAGCAAATTAGAAACACTGCTTGCATATTTAAACGTAAAAGACCAAACAAGTATTTGCATGTTGAATAACCCTTTGGAAACTGGACAAACTAAACATGGCACAATGATAGACCTTTAATTTGATTTGATCAGCCATCACAGCAAGCTCTTCAAAACCAGTATTCTTTGTCAGAAAATTAGTACTATGTAATGAAACAAACAAAAATTCCCCAGCACACCCTTCAAAGAGACATATTCTTTGACCCAGTACTCCAGACTAAAGCCTTCAAATTTTTGCACAAGAATGCTGCACTAAGGAAGCCCAGACAAAACAGGCACTCAAAATGTTACAAGGTTGTGTAACCTCAATCCCAGACACTCCTCCTTTCAATGCCCAGCAGAGATAGTACTACCCTGAACCAAAAGAAAAGGCTCTCAAAGAAATCAAAACCCTTTGCCCTATCCTGAATCCAAAACAAACCGACATAGGGAGGAGAGTGCACTTGCTCTCATTGATACAACTATGTATCACTTTGTACAAGGTTCTGGGCTACTTTGCAAAACCTGTATGCTTAACAGAGAAAAAAAAAATTATCTCAATCTGATATTTAGTAACACAGCAGTCTTTATTGCTTTTAACAGCTAAAGGTGATGGCAATTTCAGAGTTCCAGAAAGCTTCCTTAATATGGGGAGTAACTTGTTGCCCTCAGACATTCTTAGAGAAAAAGCTCTTTATCGTCATCCAGCCACCCAGGTTTTCTACACCATTGCTTACAAAAGCAAGTTGTACCAAGTGGTATAGGCTGAGATGAGCTAGGATATTCCAGCTGAAGAGGGATTTAATTGCCAAGCAGTAGTAAAATATAATGAAATTGCAGTGTTAAAAATGTTTACATAGCTAGATAATCTGGTAAGCGCATACACAACTAGACCTGAGCTTGTATTGCATTTAAGACCAAATATAACTACTAGCCAAAACTTTGAAGAAGAAAGCCACAAGTTATTTAAATAAAACCAAACAAACAAAACACACAAAACCAAAACAAAAATCTAAAATAAATATATGCTCTGGTACACTAGCATGGTATGTGAAGTGCAAAGCATTATCTCCATCCCCAAAATCATTAAAACTAAAATTAAATTTCACTTTAGCTGCTTGACAAAGTTATCCAAGACAGGTTTTTTTCCTTGTCAGAGCAGTATTTCTTAGTCTTCACTGTGGAAAAGAAGAAAAAAAAAAAATTTACTAATACACTATGTTTTGCAGCACAACAACACACTGATTCACAAATGAACTAACAGTGATCTTAAAAATTAAAGGCCTTTTAAGTATTTTAGCTCTATGCAAGTCCATTTTTAGACACTTTAATAAAAGTAGATGTAGATGTATTGTTACTTGCAAAAAGTCTTCTGACTATTTCACTTTTATTAAGAGAATGCATTTAATCTTGAAATAATGCTAGAATAATGTTTTAT
>NW_008607017.1:0-12171 GCF_000691845.1 Merops nubicus | reverse complement strand
GGCAATTTTCCTTGATATCCTTGGAGTAATTAGCTTCTTTTGATTTTGAAACCCAAATTTGTTTCTACACCTGAGTAGTCACGATAAACAATTTAGAATTATAACTTTGTAACCCAAAAATATGTATCTAATTAAATGTATAATATGATAAATGTTAGCATTTTCAATAACTGTAGATATTTTACCTACTTAGCATTAGAAATTTAGAGAACTCTTTTATCCAGTCATACTAGAATATTGATATTTTGCTGTTAGAAAGGTGTTTTCATTAGTATCATGTACAGGAAGCACAAAATTAATTTTCTGATGCATGCTCATTTTTTTTCTGAAATTTCTGGCATATATGAGTGCTTTTGATGGATTAGAGTAAATGCTAATCCTCCAATTTACTGTGGATAGGGGAATTGCTGTGCTTATAGAAAGCTTACTAGAAATTATTGCAAATGGAAGGAGTGGTGCACAAGTCATAATTTGTCTATAATATCACTAAGAACTGCAGAGGCATGTCTTTACAGGTCTCACAGTTCCTAAATAATACAATAGAATATTGAAAATCTCTCTATCTAGATCTTTAAATGTATATGTACTTGTACATACACGCCTCACATATGCTTCAAATTAAAATCAAGTGTTTTAGCTAAGAACACTGTGAAGGAAATTAAAGATAACATTTTATGAAGCTGACTGCAATTAAATGAGGCCTCAATTTTCTATACTCTGTATTTCTTTTTTTCAGCTTAAACTTCTGACTCTACTTATGCTACATCAAACACTTCTAAGATTTCCTGAAAGATGATTTCTGTGACTATTTAACTTCTAAATGTTCAATTCATATCTCTGCTTAGAAGGAGATAGCATATAATCTACTAGACAAATAATTACTTTCCTCCTATTTTGAAGTCTTGCCAGCTACTTGTGCAGGGGCCCTTGTTTGCCCTTCAGACTGACCAATTATTATAAACATTTCTTTCAAAAACTTCCTTTTCCAGTTTAGCTAGTACACACTGAAGCCTGACACAAAATGGTCAGCAGTTTCTCAGAGCTATTGGTCCAAAACTCAGAGTTCATACTGCCCTCCCACATATAACTCACAGTTTCTGCTCCACCTCCACAACAGAACGAAGTCAAAACATCTGGATAGGCAAAAAAAAGTCTTTTATCTTGCTAATTATATAGACGGAAAAATGCAAATGCCTAAATACTGAAATTACATAGTTACTAGTGGAAGTTATAATAAAAATAGACATTGACTTCATATATCTGAAAGAAAAACATAACCTCAGGTTTATAAAAATTTTGTCTGACAGAAGTTTTCCTGTAAGATGTCAAAATAATCATTTAGTACTATTCCATTTTGTTCATGTTTGCCCACCTGATCTGGGTTACTCCTGATAGAATATCTGGAGGAGGGCTAGAACAAAACAGTTGCAATTATTTCTGCTGCTATTTACTGGAGACTATTAGAAAACTATGACTACAGAAATAGTTTTAGTTCTCATGTGTGGTAGCAAGTCCTCCAGTGATGCTGTATTGTCATATCTAACCTGCAGGGTTTTTTTTGTCAAAAAACCAAATAAAACATCCAAAGCTCTCAAAAGGAGGTGAAACCAAGAAATGGAGTACTTTACTCTTTCTCTGGTGACAGCAGATGTGTGGGAACTTTTTGTTTTTCCTTTACTGGCTTCACAAACAATTTCATTAAGTACTTGAGGTGACCAATGCAATTTATGGAACTTTTAAAACAAGGCATTGCAGACAGGAGCTACAGAGGTGGTCAGAACTTAATGTAAAGTAAATTGTTTCATTTTACTGAGAAGACAATAGATAAAACTGAGCAGCAGTGACTAAAATAAGAGAGAAAATTGCATTCTGCTGTGGTTAAGGGAAGCTGAACAGAAATTGAGTACGTCAGTTATGAAGTTACAGCTGACAATGAAGTGACTCAGTTTTCATGGTCCATAAAGCTTTACAATTAGTCAGGCAGTGTTGCAGACTGAAGAAGCCAGCCTTCTGCCCAGCCTCTCTTTTCCCTTAGGAAACTGCTTAGTCTTACTTGTAAGGAGCTCCTAAGGGCATTCAATATCTGCTAAAGGCTGCAGCTGGTTGCAGAGTAGTCTGTGGCTCAGACAACAGACACGTTCTCTGAATGCATTTATGCAAGAAATAGTGATCTCAAAAGACTATGTGACTTACTCCTAAAAGTTTGGGTGATTCTGACTGGCAGTGTATGTAATTTCATAAATGTCAGTCAAATACTGTTAACATGACTTGTGTTTATTCTTGTGGATTCTGCTGGAAAAGTGGCTTCCAAACTGGTCTTCTGTGAGCTGACTCCCATTTGCCAGCTACATGGTCCCTAAAAGTGACCTTTTCCAGCAGCCATCATGGATTAAGTTGTCTCCCATGATTCATTCTTGCCTCCCAAGTCTCATTGCTGCCTCTATGCTATCTTCCTCAGCTGTTTTAGTATGACTGGTTTTGATGCCATGCAGGGATTTCTTCCAAGTTAGAAATAACCCTGAAGAACATTTTTTTTTTTTTCTCTACTATAAATTTAAACTTCAGTTGGTTCCTAGGCTGGATTCCTTCTGTGTTTCAATATCTAGTTGCATCCTTACAATGGAGGAAGTTGTCTGAGTGTGGGAATATCTGAAGTTAAAGTGAAAGGAGCTGATCCTGCTTGAACAGCTCTATAACAAAACAAGCATAGTCTTAAAATTGCTCATGTTTTAAGTCCTTGGTTCTGTGATACTGTAAATCATACACTAGGATACCTGGTATTAGATCTAAGCATGACAGAAAATGTTGATCCAATATGAACTTGTCCCAAGGGTTCAGTTTTCTTCCAGTATTTTTGAAAGGTTGACTTTGAACTAGCATTTTTTATGAAGATCAAGTACTGCCTACATCACTCCATCTTCATGATGCATGAGATAATATCAGTGCCCCTGTAGTCAACAGAGAGCTGGCCTGAAAGAAGGCCAGCACAAACATCTGTGTTGTGTACTTTGGCCAGTTCAAGACAATTGTAACCACGTATTTGCACCTCAACGGAATCAGTTAAGTGCTGTTAGGTAATCTATTACTAGCAGCTACAGAACTGTAATCTTAAAACCTCCCTAAGCCTATTGTTTGCCTTTGCTGTATAAAGCTCTTTGCCACCACTGGCAATATTTTGTCTGTCTGCAAATCAAAAAATGGTGAAAACTGCTATATTAAAATTTCAATTCATCCTGTCCTGAATGATGTGAGAGTGAGTACTCAATTAGCTGCCAATGTGCGTTTATGGTCTGCACAGTGAAGCTGGACAGTCATGAGGTTTAATATGGGTCTCTAGAATGAGTAAGAGCAGTAATGCTCATCTGAATCAGTGTCATAAAATGACCAAAAAAAAAAAAAAAAGTGTTCCCAAGTTGCTTCTCTGATTGGCAATTTAGACAAACAGATCTGATATTTTTATTTAAAGCTTTACTTTTTCCAGAATTAGTAGTTTTACAAATATCTCTCCAAAGTTTAAAAAAGAAAAAGGAATGTGCTTCTTCTCGAGCCTTCCTTACTGATCTCATGGCTGCTGTATGATGGCATAACTGTTTGCAATTATAGTCATTCAGCATTTTTGCCTGCTTTTGTTGCTATTTATTTAATGAGTTCTTCAACTTTAGAGACACTTAAATCCCAGCAGTGCAACCTCCCAAGCATGATGTGGCTAGTATTTGTGGCAGTGTTATTTAACAGGGAGAGATCTAAAGGAAGATGTTTGTATGCAAGTGCTTACACTCCATTATCTTTTGTTTGACACTGGCTGCAGTTTGTTTGACCCAGCCCTTCTGCAGACATTTGGCGCCCCCAGGAAAACAAGTGGCCCCCATAAATATTACGCAGACATTTAATCGTTGTGAGTTTCTCTGATAAATAGTATTTGGAGGCAGTTACATTTGAATGGTTCACTGTTAGTATAATTTATGCCAGAAAGACACTAAGGAACAGACTACTGGATTGTATATACTTATTTTTGTTCATCTACAGTACAGGGCTGTTTTTCTGCCTGGGGAAATTGAAATGAAATACTATTGTTATGAGTCGTGGGTGCTTTGTTTTTTTTTTTTTTTTTTCTGTTATGTTGTCTGCAGAATTTATTGAAGAACCAACCTCTAGTGTCATGCTTACCTGTAGTTTTTTTTTTTTTTTTAGATAATACCTCTGACCTCATTTAGACATATTCAGTAGCTTTTTGTTTTTTCCTTTTTTATTAAAGGCTTGATGAAAGCTTGAAATTTTTTCCTCTAAACTGAAGACATTAATATCACTCTATTTCCTAAACCCATTCAGTTAACTGAGACACCTGTTTGGCAAAGATGCCAAGCATGCCAGGCTCAGCTGGAGCTACAAATGATTGTCCCTTTTGACAGTCCTTTTTTATCATTAGTGTGTTATTTTCTGATGCACAGGCAATGGCACTGCAAAAAGCATTAGATCGTTGGCATTAATTTCTATTAGGGTGGAGTGGAATTCCTGCTCTGAAGAAAATTAAATACATAAAAAAATTTGAAAAAGGCCACCAAAATTAAATCCTCAGAAAAATTAATATTCTGAAATATCTTTTAAAAAATTTGAATCAACATATCTTTCTGACTTTTACTTCCAAGACTGTAAACTGAGGTGGCAGTGATCCGATTATTTGAGAACCAGTGGTCCTATTCCCTGTGCTGCCTAAGATGACTGGGGAACATAACTCTGAGCAACCAGTGGAATAGTTGCCCACAGTCAGGAAACCTCTGAGATAGATACAATTTTATGAATAATCAGTGCAGAAAATCTGAAATTTTCCACCAGAGATAAAGTTCAATTAGAAAATTACAGACCAGTTCTGATTTAATTCTTTTCAGCTTAACTGGGAAGACCTTAGATTTTATGGGAAATTGGAAGTTAGACGCTTCTCTTTCACAGAAAACTGTTAAAGTATTACAGAAGGTTTTCTCTGATCGTATATTCGCTTTTTGGTAATTTGGAATGTGAGTTTCAATGGTTGGTAAGACACTTTCACCAGCTGTCACATCAGTTAAAGTTTGCAAACCAGGTTTATGGACTAAATCTGTTGACAGTCAGCAGTGGTAAGATGGAGATGTAATGGTCTTTTTCCTGCCATATACTGCAATGACAAGCAAACCTTATTTTAGGCTATGTTATAGCCCTGTTGAACAGACATTATTGCTGTTAATTCTAGATAATTAGAACAAAAAAGACACTTCAAATTAATTTACCTGTGGCCATTTTGTGTGTGTACTTAGAGTTCTTTAAATGTATTTTGCAGACAAATGTGTTTGGTGTGAGTTTTTTTTTTCTTCTGTTCGGTAAAGCTTAGCTTGGTTACTCACCCAGGTTAATGAGAAGAAATTCATGTCTTAATCTCTCCATGTAGTGCATGTGTTTGATGCTTTTAACAGTGACACATCATTGTATTGTGCTGAAAAGTGTTTAGGCCACCCTTCCTATTCCCAGCATGAAGTCTTCTCAAAACTGTGTAAATATTTTGTTTTATTGAGTAAAATAGTACACTTACCTCTGGAAGGAAAATGACAATCATTAGATAATAGGAAGCATTAGTTAAGGTGGTGAGAGTATATGTAAAGGGAGTGGAAAAAAGAGTACTCTTCAAGTGTATCTCTACTAGAACCTTTCTGATTTATGTGAATTTTGTCAGAAGTGTTATCTACAGCATTTTAAGCTAAGAATATAACTTCGGTTTATTTAGGCCATTGGACTTTAAAGTTCTGTTCAAGTAGATTGATTTAATATTGCTTGTTCCTCTAGAAATATAAAAAATATTTGTCTAAGACGTGTCAAAGTCATGTTAATAACATATGTATGTAAATTGTTTAGTGACAACTGTGAGGAAGCTTTGCCTCAGAGAGAAATATTTATTTCTATTTTTAGTTGCTCTCTTCAATAGTTTAGTTAGCTCTTGTCTGCCTTGTGGAAGCTACACATCAAAAAGGGATACCCTTTCCACTTAATTGCTAGAACGTCAAATTTCTTAGCCTACGTAGCAGATAGGGACAAAGAGGTTTAAAAGTGAATGTACAACAGCTGCAACTCTGTTTTAGAGCTGGATATGAGGTAAACAGAGTATATGAACATTCCAGAAGATTATCACAGTTTATAGCTCAATCCAAACTTTCTGAGTTTCTCCTGTCACTGTTACAATTTATACCAAAGCTTAATATTCACTTACAGCCTTTTAGAAGACTAAATTGTGATAGATTTAATACAACTATGACAATACACGTCCTGATGTTTAAAATAAACATGGTATTAGAATTCTTATAGAAAATCTTAACTTTGATTTGGTCCTCTAATTGTATTTCTGCTTTTTCATTAGAATCTTGCATCTCTATTAACATCATATGACAGCTCTGCTACAATCTAATTAAATTTAATACTAACAAATATGGCATAAGATGTTAATATTATCACTTTCTGGAAAAATTAGGTAGCTCAGGTAGGCCTAAGCCATATGGAGCCATCTCTCTTACCCATCTCCCTTCAATTACACTTAGCTCTGATCAGATTCATTGTGGATACACAAGAGAGTCAACCTTTTCCTGGCATGAAGTTATGTTTAGACTTCTAGCACTGTGCTGAACTTCTTGTCTTTATGACAATGACATGAATGCTTTGTATCCAGAATGCTATTGTGTGCTAGTTTAAAAATACCCTTGTGTCCACATACAAAATGAAAGCAAAATGTAAAGAGTAGATGATAAGTTAATGAAAGTATACAGTTTCCTGAGTTGGACTTAAGACCACTTAGTTTGAAAGGTCAGAACATTTCCTCACCAGTGCTAAAGTTGGTTTGGGATACAACACAGAAGTTAAAAGAAGTCAAAAGTTCACCAGGAGAGGTTTTTATTGGCTATTAGGAAGAATTTCTTTACTGAAAGAGTGGTGAGGCATTGGACCAAGCTGGCCAGGGATGTGGTGGAGTCATCATCCATGAAGGTATTCCAAAAAACCTGTAGCTATGGCACTTCAGGACATGTCTGAATTGGTTTTGAAGTTTTGTCTGAAGTGACCAGGTTTAGTGATCACGGTAGTGCTGGATTGATGTTCGGACTTGATAATCTTAGAGGTCTTTTCCAGTCTTAATGATTCTATGATTCTAAGATATCACCATCAGTAGAGGAAGATTTCAAGGGGAAAGATCTTGAGAAAAAGGTAGAATTCATAGAATTTAGAGATTAACTGTATTCTTTTCATTCCTAGTAATGAAAAACAGTATTGCAGCTTTACATATGGTGACTTTGCATTGAAATAGACTCAGAAAGACACTGTGTAAAACTCTATAGCGACAATGTGAAGTGGCAACAGATGTGATTTCTCACACTAGAATGCATTCTTATCATTTGACAATGATTAACATTATGATGATCCTCTTGGCATAACACCGAAATTTTCCTACATTGTACAAGCTATGACAAATCTGTCTGTAGCTGGCACCCATGCCTTACTGAAGTTGGCAGATTACCACATGCATGGGACAAATTCCAGATTTATACATGGGCATGAGTGCAAAAATCTCCATATGATGCTTCATTTCTGAAAATTACTTGATGATTTTCACAAAAGGGCTGCTGCATAATGCAATTCTGCATCTCAGCAAAAAGTACTTTGTGGCCCAGCCATGAGTTTTACTTAGTCATCTGCTTTTATCCAGTCAATTAGGATCTAACAGTATTTAAAGACATTTCAGTTCTGGCTATATAGAGGCTTTGTGGTTCAGAAAGATCTGAAAATCTTGTAGCTTTGCGAGATTACAGTTGAGAGATGTAAGAAAATGTCAAGATCCAACATTCAGTTCATTCCTTCAGGTAAAATGTGGTGTTGGACTACAGATTTTTATGAAATGGGGTTTGTGAAATAGGGTTTGGGTTTTTGAATGAGGAGGAAAAGGTATGTAGTCATTTTTGTGGCATAATTAACATAACACTGTTGTTGTCATGCACATAGAACATAGACCATAGAACTTCAGTCTGTGATTTCTCCATCAAGTCCATAATTTAATAAAATTAGCCTGGTTCTGGTCTCAGTTACACTAGTATAATTGGAGGCGATTGAATTAAAACACAATAAATGAGACCTCAAACCAGATTTCCTTTATTGTGACAAAAGAGCAAAAGGAGCACTGTATTTCATGGATGCAGTGGAATTTGGCTAAGGCTTATGAGTCACTTCTTTTTATGAACACCGGGCTATATCAGGTATGTTGTAATTTTTTAAAGTTAGTTGTTACTGGATGTGATTTTTTTCCTTAATTGCTAAGTAAGCAAGTCACCTGATTCCCTGAAGCGTCTCTTTTTTTTTTTTTTTTGTTCTATTTTTTCCCCCCCTTCTCCCAATGGGAAGAAACATGTTTACCTCTCTTTGTCTATCACTTGGCTGCAGCTACAGTAGTAACACAGAAACAGATTGCAACGAATTTGCTATTTATTACTATGCTTTTGGATTTTTGCCACTCTTGCTAATGAGATACATTTTTGCAGATAGACAAAGTAAAGACGAGATTCTCAGCTCACGTGCACTCGATTGTATCCCAGTTTGTTGTTAAATTTATTTCTGACAATAAGATCAGCAGATTGTAATTGGTATTATGATTGTCACAGATAGATCTCACCATGTTTGATGCAACTGTGAAGCTTTGACCATGCAGATGAGGGGAGTAAGACATCGAAAGAAAACACAGTTGCACAGCATCATCTAAAATTGTATTTTACCAGTTCTGTAGTAACTTGGGGAATGGGAACAGGCAGAAAGGGACAGTTTTATCTAATGCTCCCGCTTAAACCAAATAATTAAGTTGCATTCATTTCTAGTACAGCATGCAGCTAGTGTGATAAAATATTTTACAGTATTTGGTATAAGAGTAGAACTATATACCACATTAAGTGATGAAGTCTTAAATGTTGTACTCATATTTTTACAGGTAGCTGAAGGCTTCTTGCCATACATTCAGCACTGCTAAAAGCATATAGCAAATAAAAGTTAGAAGTTTGGTTTATTTCCATGCTGAGTTGCCTCAGAGGAAAGTGCCAGAAGCAAAAAAGCCTTTGTTGCCTCACTTCATGATTAAATCCAACCTTCGCCATTGACAGAACTCTTTTCTTTTGCATTATTACAGTTACAAAATGTCTCTTCCCATCACAATTATTGCAGTTTTCTCTATGCTTCTCTTCCTAATTAACACTGAAATCCATTCCTAACATTCTGAGTCTAGAAGGTGCCATTCCTTCATATAAGTAAAGAATTAAGCTCACTTGTTATACATGTGAAAGAGCTGTTTTACTCAGTAACCTATCTCTATACCAAAAGTAGACTGCTAATGAGCAAATGTAGGCTGCCATTTTTAATTTTTAACTTTATTATGCACAAAGCACCAATGCCTACATATGTTATTGCAGCTCCCCAGATTGCCTTATCTGTGTAAGTGAATTATGAAAGTGAAATTGAGCAAAGGCATCATGTGAGTAGCAATATATTACCAATTATAGTGATGTGATTATACAATTATAACACTTCTGTTCAGGCACTAGTACTTCAATGGAAGGTAGTTTGCTTCTGTTCACATGAAAAATTCCCTAACACAATTAGTAAGCATAAAAAGGTTGCATTTATACTGTGGGAAAAATTATTAACACCAGAAGTTATCCCACTCATCTGTGTCATTTTCAGTTGACAGCTTTAGATACAATGGCACCTGCTTGCTTCATCAGTCAAGCTAGTTTTTTCTCTTTTACTTCCCCACCTTTTTGTGGAAAGGAGACTTACTACTAATCCAGATTGTAGGAATCCAGGTAATTTCAAGGATCTGATTTTTGATACAGTTTAAAGGGATAATGGATTTATGAAGTTTATGGAGATGATGGATTTATTCCCACTTCCATGATGTAGAAATGAACTGTCAGAGATGGGGTCTGACAGTTGCTGATTGAAACTTGAGTATTGAGAAACAAAATCCCTGAATTGCCTCAAGAAGATTTTCCTTCACTGAAGCTGACAAACCTAGGAAAACGTTACCCCAGTGCTGTTCACAGCAATGCCAGTGCAGAAGCACTGTTAACAAAAACATGAGATTACCTCCTCCCCCCAGTGCAATCGAACAGTAGAAAACACTGAATCAATGATTCAGTGGTTTACATTTGCTTGGCACCATGCTAACTTAATCAAGAATGAACTTGCTCAAGAATTTTTTTTCCATAGAAATAGGACAACAAGATGTTCTGGTACCACTCCCAGAGTATGACTCACAAAGAGAAAGCAGCAGAGAAAAAGAGTGATTTTTTTTTTTTTCTTTTCATAAAACCACTCACTTCCTTTCAAGGTTATGTACTTGTTTTTGTTTCTCAGTGTGTTATTTGATTCTCTTCCTATTAATGTATGAAAAAATAGTCTTAAAGGTAGATGCTGGCAGTATTTATGGAGCGGCTCGTCATCCCCCTCTGTTTTTGCTGAAAGATGCATATTACATTCCTTCTGTGTTTAGTCATTCCAATGCGAAGTGAAATCCTGACATGACTGGGAACTCTCAAGACTCCTTACCAAATGGGTTTCTTCAAGCAAAACAAACTGAACAATACTAATAAATTCTCTCTCAGCTTTCGTTCGTTGATGTTGAGTATTATGATGGTGAAAATCTCTTAATCATCTTGTGATGGTTAAGGTACTTCTCGCTTAAGCTAAACCCAAAGGCTAGCTTTTCACTTTCCCTTACCCCCAGTAGTAATTTTTTATCTATCAGATTCTAAACAGTTTACTCAAATAATATGCTCAGATTGCCCTCCACTTAAAAATGCTGATCAGAACGATTAAGTTGTGAAGTCCTAAACTCACATTTCTTTGCAATTAGTTGGTATAAATTAGGTCAGTTTTCTACAACTTTATTAATGTTGTGTTTCCTATCTGCTGTGACAAAACCCAAACAAAACAGTAATAAAAAAAAAAAACTAACCCAAAATGGAGAAAAGAAAATCCATTTTAGAAACATGAAATCTATATCTTAATGCAAATTATCAGCATTTATTAATTTGACTAATATTTTGCTCTAGATAAGAAAGAAAACCAGGAAAGTAAGTGTTATCCATGTTCACGTTACCACCATGAGACACATCTCTGTGACTGCTGTTGTTTATGGATATCCATAATCACAGGTACAGAACTATGAGTTGGAGCTGATGTGTAGTGAAAGCTACAGCTGAAGGCTGTACACTCCAGATAATTCCAGTATCTGCAATGTCAGGGTTGAGTTCTGTGTTTGAGTTTTCATTTTAAGGGGACTAACCAAATCACTTGACTAGAAAGTTAAATTGGATTCTCCTCATCTCTGCTCCCAATTGCCTCTGTGGTTTTTTATTATTCAGCCTGCACGAGACTTCATTTCTCTGGGCTGACTTCTGAGGCTTATGACATGCAGAGTCACTGGTGAAACTGATTAAAACCTTAAACTTCCATCCCATAAGAAATGTTAAATTCTACAGGCTTCTTACCAGATTATGAACTGTTTCAAGGTTGGGAAGTCCATGTATCTGTGACTTTTCTGGTATTGTATGCAATCAGCTCATCTGGGAACTCAGTAAAATCCCCTGACAAATTAGTTTTGAGTTTTTTGGGTGATTTATGATGATGGGACCTGCCCAAGTCCATCTTGCAAGGATATTGGAGTCGTATTGAGTTAAAGAGAATGATACACAGGAATACCTCTCTTCACCCTCTTCCCCCCAACCTGCAAACAAAAGATTTTGGACAGTGGCCAGACTTGGAAAGTAGCTCTACACAGGGTTCACAAAAATGGTATTTTAGTTTGATTTATCCTAGTGGATATGTGTGGGTGCTCAACCTTATACCTTCTGTGTACTCACATAGCCTTACATCTCATTACCGTCTAGCTATTAATTGTATGTGTCTGTGAACAATGATGGCTTCAAGTACTAAGCTGTCAATATGACTTCCCCAGGTGAACATCTGAGTAGGCGTACATGCCATGATAGGCATGCTGCCTTCATGTGTCACAGAAAGTTGTCATCTCCTTTTTGCTGATTCTTAGATGATGATACTTTTGGCTGATCAAATGAAAAAAAGTACTTTTTTTTCATAGTAAGCTGTGTTTTATATATATATATA
>NW_008607016.1:0-293 GCF_000691845.1 Merops nubicus | reverse complement strand
GCCCTTTTTGAAAATCAGGGTTATGTTTCCCATTTTCCAGTCAGTGGCAACTTCAGCATACTCCTTCTATGATCATGTGACCCATTGTCCTGGTTCATCTAGGATAGAGTTGGTTTTTCACCTGCAGTCGGGAGGGAGCTCTAGCCGGGGCAGACAACCAGACCAGCCAGGAAGTTATTCGTTACCATGCTGACATTGTGCCTGTAGCAGCAGGGCTCAGCATGGGGCCAGGCGGTCTGGGGCTGAGCAGGCTGGGGGCAGGGGCGGTTTCCAGGGCCAGGGGTTTCCAGGTC
>NW_008607015.1:515-2005 GCF_000691845.1 Merops nubicus | reverse complement strand
CACCAGGGATAGGGGTGCCCGCCGGCACACCGCATGGGCCCGCAGCCAGCCCCTGCCCCCCCTGCCTGGCATCCCACCCAGCTCTCACCGATGTTCTTCTCCAGCCACTGGTGCCCCTCAATCAGCTGGTCGATCATGGCGAAGTAGTGGGAATTGGCCTCATCGGGCATCACCCAGCCACCCGTCACCATCTCCAGCTGCCCGTTGCCAACCAGCCTGTGTGGGGGACACGGGGGATGTGACAGACTCCGGGCAGAGCCCAGCGGTGAGCTGCGTGCCCACGGCAGAGCCTCCCCGTGCCTCGGAGCTGCCCGTGTCTCCCTGCCCACAGTGTCCCCACACAGACAGACACCCCTGCACCACACCAGCCCAGGCCCCAACCAGAAGCCCTCCCACGGTGTCCTGCAGCCCCTGTTCCCTCTCTCCTCTGTTCTCAGCATCCCCAGGGCAGGGGGATAAGAAGGGGGCCCTTCTCCCAGTGCCCAATCCTGCTCCCCAGCTCTGCCACCCCCTGAGGGTGCCCTGAGCCCCACGAGGCACTGGCACCAGCACCGCTCCAGCTCTGCGGCAGTGCCCACGTGCTCAGGGTTCCAGTGCTGAGAGGGTTTTCCAGCCCTGGGAGTAGAGCAAGCAGTGACCTGCCAGGCCCTACCTCCGCACCGCAGCCCGCTTCTGGGCGCTGATGTTGTCCCACCACTTGGAGAAGAAGGAGATCTCAGACCAGATGAAGCGCCGGCGCGGGTCCTCCTGCATCTTCAGCACCATGCTGTTGAGGATGTGCTGCGTCTGGTCGTAGTAGTACTTGTCGAAGGTCTTGATCCAGCCTGGTGGCACAGGTCGGGATCAGCGTGGGGCCAGCCCTGCCCCTCCCCTGGCCGCCCTCGCCCGCTGCTCACCCGGGTCGTTGTGGGAGTGTGGCACCACGAACACCTGCAGGGGCTCTGCGTCCCACTCGCTGGGCTCGTAGGTGATGTCAAAGCCCTGCTTCCAGACGCCGCCGTCCTGGTTGTCAAAGGGCAGCAGGGAGTACACAGCCAGCATCTGCCAAGTGGGAGACAGGGCTCAGGGCAGACACTGGGCTCAGAGACCCCCAGGGGAGTGGGGCCAGGACCCCACAGACACCCTGGTACCACCATGGCACCCTCAGGGGGGTGGGAGACTTGGAAAGCAGGATCCCCTTGCTCTGACACAGGTGGCCCTGAGCTTCTGGACTGACACTGGCCCCTCACCTGCAGGTCTGGGCTCTGTCCCTTGCCCCCCAGGGCAAACTGGCAGTCCTGTGGGGAGACCGAGAGGAAGCTGGGGCGACTCTCAGGGGGCAGCACCCAGGAGCTGTTGGGCGTGTGGCGGGGCAGCGCCGACTGCCCCTCTGCGTGGGCCGTCAGCTCCAGCACCGAGTCCTTGATGTGGCTGATGATCTCATGGTTCTCCTCCAGCAGCTGCTCCAGCTGCTCGATGCGGTTCTGCAGCACTGAGATCTGGCTCTGGGA
>NW_008607015.1:0-366 GCF_000691845.1 Merops nubicus | reverse complement strand
CTCGGGGAACACAGGCACGGTGGTGAGATCCTACGGTTCCCACTGCCAGGGGACCCAGCCCCACGAGCACCAATACCAGCAGGGAATGAGCCCTGGCCCAGGCAACCAAACAGCCTAAGGCCATGCCAGGCGGCCCCCACTAGCCCCAGACCGCTTGCCCATCTCCACGTCCCTGGACCTCACCCTGGGGAAGTTGCCCCCACTCTGGTGGCGCGCGGGGTCATGCTGCACCCTGTCCAGCATCAAGTAGAGGGAGAAGACGGCGACACAGAAGATGGCAGCTCCACACACCGTCACCTGCTTCTTCAGCTTCATCCCGGAGAGCCGCAGGGATAGACCTGCGCTGGGACAGAGCCGTGAGACAGC
>NW_008607014.1:16508-18189 GCF_000691845.1 Merops nubicus | reverse complement strand
ACAGCGGCTGCTCTGAGGGGTTTGGAAACGAAGGGCCATACCCTGCCCCACGGCCAGCGCCCACCTCTGAGGGAGGACAAACGGACGTGTCGTCACGCCTGCCAGCGGCACCGAGGAGAGCCGGGTGTCTCCAAGGAGAGCATTTAGCTGAAAGATCTTGAGACAGGGCAGTGGCTGGCAAAGGGAGATCAGCCCCCCCCTTCCCTTTTTTAAAAGACTAATTTATTTTAAATTAAAGCAAACTTTGGCCAGGATCAATATAACTTATACCTGCTAAGTTCATTGCATAATGCATTTTCCTTATGTGTCGTGAAAGCCAAATAATTTTGCATTGTAGAAGACAAAAGAAAGGAAAAAGGAGGCTGCCACTGAAAAGCAAGAAAATCCCAATTACAAAGTCCCCAAGTTCCTAAACACATATCGTGAAAGTATGTGCAGCTCTGCAGCATATGGCAAATCAATTACTAGTTTAAATTTTAAAACAAAAACATGGTAAATGTGTTGCAGAAATAATCAAGAACAACGGTTTGGCTTAGATTACAGCGGCCACTAGAGTTTTGAATACAATTAATCATCATTCCAGGCAATGGGAAGCCATATTGACACTTATTCCTAATTTGAATATTTAATTAGGGTGAAGTTCTTCATCAAATTATCACAGAACTGGGAGGAAAGCCTAAAAGATTTAAACAATTACTACTTTAACCCTTCCCCAGCTGCTCACCTGTGAGCACAAGAATCTTCTCCCTGTTCTGCAAAGCAAGAATGTGCTCAGGTAGTATGAAAAAACAGTATTTAAAAGACTCAACAAGTACCCTGAAAGGTACACGGATGTTTGCATCCCACCGGGGTCCCCCGGGATGCCAGGCTGACACGGGCTCCTGACTGCCTACACCCCTCGACTTTTACCAGAGCAAATCTTTCAAGCCAGATCTCCACTTTAGCATCAAATGTGGTTCCTGCTCTGGCTTTTTTTTTTTTCCTGGTTCGTTTTTTGTTTTTCTTTTTGTTCGTTTGTTGTGGGGATTTTTGTTTGTTTTTAAACTGAAGAGCCTGTCCAGAATCACCTACCAGGTTCATGGGACACCAAAGTGCAGCCGCCCAGTCCTGCCTGCCCCACACAGAGGTTTTCGAGCTCTGCCCAGCACTGGGAGCTCATCAGACAGGGACCCTGGCACTGCTCTGTGCCCATCACTCCTCCCACCACACCATGGGCATGCTCCCTCCACACAGCTCTTCCTCAGACCGCTCAAATATCCCTTTACGTGCTGTATTAATCCATATAAGAAAATCTCTTTTAATGAGGAGTGATATAGTTATGAACTCTCTAGAGCCATAATTAGAGCAAACTAATTGAAGTTGTGTTTTGACACACTTTCCAAATTCACGGGTACTGCATGACATATTCACAACACTACTGCTGCACAGCCATGGTGACAGCAAAATCATTAGGCTAATAACACTTATTTGCATTCTTATCATGCCAGCACCACGCCGTTAAATACTGCTTCAACCCGTGCTCGTTTACTCTGAAAGTTTCCACTGAAAGATATTAACAGTAATTATTAGTACTTTAGTGGAATCTCTAATGTTAAGGAATGGCAACTCACATTAACTATCCCCATGCCAATTATTTTCCTTTCAAACTGTCACAAAACACAAGCTTTCTTCCTTCCTGCTG
>NW_008607014.1:14878-16477 GCF_000691845.1 Merops nubicus | reverse complement strand
GGACAAGGTGGATTCGGTGCTGCTGGAAGGCCAGACAGTCACCCACCCTGTCAGGGCAAGCTGTTGAGGCTCCAGCTTGCTCTGTCCAATGCTGAAGTCAAAACTGTCGGCAGGGGTTAAATACAGAATATTTTTCCCCTGCATACGATAATTTCCAGGCAATTTAGGATAAAACAACTGCAACAGCACAGTTCAGGACAGGATAGATTTAAGTATTTCAGTCATTAAATCTATGGAACAAATCTTCATATGACAGCAACAGAAGAAGCGCATGATGAGGAAGATCCTTCACATGCTAGCAAAGGCGGTTTGAGGTCTGCACACATTATGGCCACTTTTTGAATGTTTTTTGAGAGAAACTCCCACAAAACAGGTCCCGGAATGCCTGAAAGTTTCAAATTGGTTATTAATAACTGTCTGCAGGGAGGTGATGAACTGCTTTTGAGGTTAGGGGGCAAGTATTCATAAAAAGTAACAGAGGATCATAAGAGGAAATTCCAGATATCAAAGGATGCTTCGTAATTCATATAAAAATATCAACAATGAACAGTAAAAGAACAACAGTAATTTTTTTGCTTTCCAACTGGATTGGATAAGCGTGGTAGAGAAATCAGGCAAAATTTTTAAGAACTCCCCCACGTTATCAAGTATATTAGAAATGATACTGCATCTGCAGACTGGAATTGTCCCGTTCTTTCATGTACCACTGTCATGACTGTAATGTATTTAAACTTAAGAACGGGCTACAGAACTTGCAGTCTCATAGGAATACCTTCAAATAAAAAGAATTTCATCTTCCATAATCAATGGATTATGCAAAGATCATGTCCTGTGAAAAACCGAGGAGAGAACAATTAAATTCCAAGCTGTAGAAAGCTGAAAACGCACCTACAAGAAGTTAGTATCAGGCTGTAGCTCTCAGGAAATGTAATCCAACTTGAAAGCTTTGCCTGTGGCTGAAGGAAAAAGCCCATTTCTAAGTAAGCTGCGGGACTTTCACTGACAGACATCAGAGGACTTCTCAGCAACTGCTCACTCTGCCAGAATGTGTTTTACAAATGGGAGCTTACAGACAACTCCACAGCACGTATCTATGGCTCCAGCAGCACCCAGAATCCCCTCTGCAGTATTTATTCACAGTCCTTGATTTTTACCATACAATGCCAGAACACCTACCTCATACTCCAAAGAACTGCAGTGAAAACCAAAACTGTGAGGCAAGAATCACCTCGGGTAATGGACTTCATTCCAGACAACCTATTCTAATCGTGTAAACCAAATATTTAAATACTTTCTAAAACCTTCCTGACCCTTTTCCTAAAACAAACAACATATGGGCTTTCCAAGCATTTCATCTCATTCCAAGCTACTAAAATATCCTGTTTCCCCAAAATCAATGAGAGCTGCTGGTGCCAGAATCAGTTTTTATAAAAGCCCAAATACATGAGAGAATGAAAAAGGGAGTGAGTGACTCTTTCCACCAGTTTAACTTTCCCAGCTGTAGGAAGGGAAGGAGGCCCCTCTGCAGACGCGTTCCCAAGGCACCACGCACAGCCTGCCCCTGTGTACCCCCTCCTGAACCACCCACGCCCTGGGGAC
>NW_008607014.1:0-14847 GCF_000691845.1 Merops nubicus | reverse complement strand
CGACGCTGCGCTTCGCTGTCAACACTGAAGCGATCGCCGCCTGAACAGAACAACCCTGATGATGCTAACAAGGGAGCACAGTCTACTGCAGAGCAGCAAGCCAAATGTAAGGTTTAATGCAGAACGAAGCTCCTGCAGCTTCCTCTATACAGGGATTAATTTAGATCAGAGGATTCAGTAACCAGGATAGAATGGCTGCCAAACAATAGAAAAAACCCAACAAGTTTAATTTACACTGCTTGAAAGTCTGAGCTGCAGCCCATTAAATTGTTATAGGCAAAGGACTGCATCAAAGAACTAAGACCTCATACTGTAAGCATGAAGTGCTTATGAAGTGGTTGTCTTAGATGAGCAGCACAGCGTCTCGGGAGGCTGCAGCGGGAAGAGCACAGCTTTCCACATCCTTCACCAGCTACTCTCCAGAGTCAGGAGTTTTCAGATAATGAAGCAGTAGGGAAAAATTGCCAAACAGCAGAAATACTCCAAAAAGATAAATTACACACGGTGTAAGCCTCCTCGGTTAGGATTTTAAATTCTGTCAAATTAATCAGCACAACAAAGCTCGGGCTCACACATCCGACGAGAGGCATCTCTCAGAGGCGAGCTGCCAGGGGCAGAGGGGGGTTCCCACCCAGGCACACCCTGAGCCCCCAGCACCAGGGTGCTGCTGGCACGGCACAGCCCAGCCCGCGGGGCGCGGTGTTGCCGCCCCTGCAGAACCTGCTAAACAAATATTCCACATAAAGACTCATTTGGGAAGAGCACGTTGTCAGCACTTTGCCAGTAATAAATAATGACAGTCCAAACACTTTACTAAAAGCAATAAACTCAAGAAGCGTTTTGGAAAATGGTGAAAGTGATTGATTTAAAGGAGGAAATATCTGAACACAACCACATGCACTTCAGGGTGAAAGCACAGATTACAAATCAACAGTGGCAGAGATCATATTAAATAGCAGACAACACAGAAGTTTTAAGGAAAAAGCGTTCAATTCCCCCACAGGGCTTATTTAACAACTGAGTATATGGCTTCTCTGAATGAATACCTTCGGTTTGTACTTAATGACCCTATGCTATACCCTAAAGAAAACATGCCTCCAGGAATATTGCTATACCAGGAACAGGGCTCTTCTAAGGAAAAACTACTCTGAGGAGATGGAAGCCTCTTCATTTAGAGCACTCCCCAAATTTTTCAAAATCAGCTAAATCAATCAGCCTTCTTCTAACTACAGTTAACGTCTCTCTTTCTCAGCTGCTACAAGGGATTCTTGCGTCTGGAAACCACTCATATTGTTTAAACATTTTTTTTCCTAATCATCATTTTCTACCACTAAAACATACTGGACTGCAACCAATTTTTGCACGTCTTCATCCAGCTGAGTTGGATGAGAGCCTTACGGTCAGTGTAGCTTCATAACAAATTCCTTATGGGAAACAGACTCCAGGCAGATGCATGGCAGCACCCCTTACCCCTCCAGCCAACCATCACCTTCAGATGTGCACAGCACACACGCATCACGGACATTCCATCCTCAAAGTTTATTTCTTACAGTACCCACTGGAAATGGTCTATGGAAACACTTCCTCCAAGCTTCAACCTATTCCTTTAGTCTCCTTTTTTTATACATAGCTATTGTGATGTGAACCCAGCTCTTGTACCATCCTTGGCCTCTTGCAGGGTACAGAATTTAAAACCTAAGAATATTGTGCTGTATTTCACAATACGAGTGATTTGAGCACTCAAGCCAAAGAATGTTTTATCAGTTGTAAATCAGAAGGTAGTTTTACTTTAGACGTCTTTTGATTAAATAGATTAGAAAATGCAACTCCAACAAGAAGGAGGCATTTTGTGGAAAGGATCAGACCCTCAGAGATCCCATTGGCAATGTTTCTCAGAGCAGTTTCCAGACAAACCAGAAACATCCATCTCTAAGTACTCCTCACTTGGTAACATTTGGTTCAGATGAGGGACTCTGAGGTAGACCCCCCAACTCTGTGAAAGCATCCTGGCCATCAGGCTATCAGTGGGGCCTGTCTCCAGCCCACAGCAGCTTTCTGAAGCCTTGACTTTGCTATGCACCAGAGCAGAAAAGCATTGAAACCCCGGAACCTTTTCCTCCGCAGACTCTCCATAAAATCTATTTTAAATATCTTAGTTTTCGATTTAAGGTAGTTATTTCCAAATAACTGTAATGTTGTTGCTACTTAAAAAAATAGGGAAGGCAGAAAGCTTCTCCCTTCCCTTCAGCAAACCCACAGCACAGAGAGAGGGGCTCATGGCCGGCAGGCTCCCGGTGCTGCTTTATTAGCTGCCGCCTCTTGCACATCATCAGCCTCCAGCAGAAAGCCACACACTGATCACTTCCCAAGCTTACATGACAAGGTTCAAACACCATTAATAAATCAATTTGAAAAATCAGACTTCTCTGCCCAGAAAGGAAATTCTTACATTCCTTAACATTAAGCTCCGCTGGGAGTGGAGGAACAGGAGCAAATAATTTCCCTTTTTAAGGAGGGGCAGCTTAACTATTTAAAAGGTAATTGGGAGCACAGGAGGAAGTTTGCACATGCTGCTCTTACTGCAGAGGTTTTAAGTTGGGCAATTGTTATCTTCTTACCAAAACCAGAGCAGCATTTTTTCCTGATACAACACCCCTGCCAGATTTCAAGACGTGAGCTCTTGATTGCCCACAGCAGCCGTGCCCAGAGCACGGAGAGGGGCAGGGTGGCACGGCCGCCAGCCACGCGGCAGAGCCCTGCAGGCCGTGGCACAAACCAGCTGGTTCCGTGGCTCGCCAGCCAGGCGGCTCGGGCAGGAGCTACCAGCACAGCAGACTATGCTGGGGCCCCGGGTCTGGCACGGCACGCAGCCCCAACTCCAGCACCAGCAGCCCGGTCCCTCATCGGCCCACGGCGGGCACTTTGCACTGCCTGGTGGGACACGGACCCCTCTGCCCAGGGAGGCTTCGCCTGGCTCCCCACGACATGGCAGGCTGCCATGCTCTGGCTCATACTGTGCTCACTGCCTGTGGCCTCTCCACGTATCCTGCCAGCTCTCCCACCTCTCCTGGTCACCAGGCACACTTGGGAGGTGCCACGCCGGGGGCTGCCACTGGTTTTCTCATCTGTGTGCCTTTCTGGTCAGTCCAGAGCACAACAAACCAACTTGTGGCTCTGCCTCCCAGATGTCAGTGGCACTGTGAGCCCCACTGAGACCTGCAGCTCTGCTTTACCCCCAGCCTCAGGACTGCCCTGTCCTCTTCCCTGCCTCTGTGGCTTTCAGTTAGAACAACCATGCAGACAAGCCACAGGCATCCCAGGAAGGCAGCCACAGGAGTTCTGCCCTTCTGAACCTGAACACCAAGCACCCAGCCATGCTAAGGCATGACACAAATACAAGCAGCTTGCAGGAAGCTCTTCCTTTTCCCTGGTAAACCATTAACCTTTCAGATGACAGCCTTGCAAACTAAATGACTGAACAATTCCCAGGGTCAGCACAGATCTACATTTTCAAAACCTGACATCAACAAGTAAAAGTTGTGACTGAATCCTGGTCTCACCGATAAGAAGATTAAACGCCTGTGACACATCATCTGCAATCAGAGTGCTCCATTTCCCAAAGTATCCATCACAGATTGATAACATCCACGCAAAAAGTTAAGTGCAATTATGTCTGTCACTGTAAAACACACTTCAGCAGCACTGACTGACATCTTGCTTGCAGCTGACAAATTGTGAGAGGGCTGTTTGAATGATGGTGGCAGAGACTCCTGCAGCACCTCGGGAAGGGATGGGAAATGCATTCCTGGACCACAGAAGCCACATGGGCTCACAGAGCACATGACTCTGATGGGAGCCATTGTGTAGGCAGCTGCAAGGCAAAATGGTTCAAGGTCAGCTCCGCATGCACTCACAGAACTCAGGGACTTGCTCCCAGAAGACTGGAACTGGACTCGATGTGGAGAATGTCACACGCAAATTCTGCTCTGGCCTACGCCAGCAAAGCCTGAGGTGTGGGGGGCTCGGCCCCAGGAAGACACTGCTCAAAAGCTTGTGAAGTGCTATTCTGCCAGTCCTCGGCCCATGCGCTGGCCATTGCTGATCCACAGGCTGGGAGAAGCAAGAGTGCAAAGGGCTGGAGAGCTACCTGTTTCTAGCATCTCTTTTGGGGAACACTACCTTCTTGCTCCCCAAAGCAATGTCAGCACACAGCACCAGAGAGTGCAGGCCCTGAATACAGAGCAGAGCTACTGAGGAAAGTTACATTAGACTGCCACTGGTGATTCCAGTCAACAAAAGCAGCTCTTTAGTAGCAGCCTTCTAGGACAGGAAATCTGCAAGTGCATTTCTCCAGACTGCCATTAGTGCCAAGAATCTGTTGCAGGACTGAGAGAAAAGACAGTAAAGCAGCTTGGTGCCTTGCACAACGGCGTGGTTGTGCTCCACAGCACGGCGTGCCATCCTCACTGGGATGCACGAGGGCTGCCCTTAGAGACCATTAGGCCAGATGCCTGCAGGAGGAAACACCAAGAGAAGAAATGGCTGAAAGACAACATACGCAGTCCAGCACAGCATCAAACCAAGCCTCCCCTTGTGCAGTTCTGGCCGTGAGCTGTGACACAAGTGGTGGAAGCAGCAACACTGATGTGCTGCAAACTGTGGTGATCAAACCCCTGCCACGTGACAAAGCTCCAACGTGCTGCCATCCGCTGCCACCAGTAAGTGATGTCAGGGATCAGAGGAGGAAACAAGGCTAGTGCAGAAATACACGTCCCCCACAGTAAAAAGTCCTTCCTTTTAAGAAGGTTTGCTGTGCAGAAGCTCACCGGTGTGTTTTACTGGTCTAGTTGATATCCAGTGTTAGCAATTGTTCTGAAGCACTGAAGCATACCCTTTTGAGTTAAAATTATCTTTATAATGCTAGACAGCAACTGAAGAGAACAGTTTAAATATCTGACCTGCTTAACAGCAGAATATCCACTGTGCTATTTGACACCGCTCAATTTTCTCTTAGCACTCATGGCAACATCAGAATAACTCGCTGCTGTTCCTGTCAGGATATATCCACGTGGAACAAAACAGTAAACTTGCAACCAGTATAATCTCATTTCTCTATGGTGATGTAAAAATAAGAGGTTACATGTAACTACAATCTCCCACAAACATTATGTGTTGAGTAACTTACCACGCTGCTGATAAAGTATTGGAAAAGGCTTTCGAGTAGCATGTGTTCACCATAATAATGAAATATTTGCAGGATGCACCTTTACATAGACTTCTATTTCTTAAAAAATATATTGGATAATAAATAATCAGAGTAAAGAAAAACAGACATGAAAGATGCTTTGAATGATCAGGCTGGTGGTGTAAAAGTTACCTGTTAATCATCCACAGGGCATGAAAGTGAAGCTGGCTACAGACAGGTGGTTTTTACAAGGAGGCATTAATGTAACATTCAATTATTCCACTGCATACTGGCTGTTTTAACTCAGCCAAATTAGAATACATTTTATATTGACTATTTTGACATTTGCTTTATTTAGCAAGTAAAACAAAACTGATCCAATTTCCTTGCAGCCATTGTAAACCATAAACTGTACAACAAGAGGTTATAAAATATATAAGCCTTGTAAACACTTCTTTTTCAGACTGTCGCTGACGCTCTGAGCTCTAATTTTGGCCCCGTTCCCAATAGCTCTGATGCTGCTCTTGCAGCCTTCCCTGCTTGGCCATAAAGTAACCCTTCCACACTTAGTGATTAAAGACTGACACTGACATTCTCTTGCTATGCTAATTTTTCCTCTTTATTGTGGAAATCTGCCCAGGCAGGAATTTCTTGCAGACAGGAAACGAAGATCTGTGTTCTAAAATCAAAACCTCTTTCTCTCTGATCCCACATGGCCTATGCCAGCATGTAGCTTATGTCCAGCAGAGCTTCAAAACAACGTATCATGTCCCAGTGGGACAGGCTGAAATCTCCAGAAGACTGCTGGCTTTTCATCTCTTTTGCCTCCCTCTCTGTTTGAGAAGGAAGACAGTATCTCTGCCTGCAGCACACCTGACAGTACAGGATAGCAGGCAACTGAGCACAGCTCTTGGGGAAAGAAACAACCAAATGCTTTGGAGAGCTCAAAGAGTCACTGCAAGACAGTAAGTTTAAGTTTGGGTCATGGGTGAACATTCAAGTGTACTCACCTGCCTTAAAACAATACCCAATAGCTTTCTCAGGAATGGTTTACCACGGTTTAAAAGCATCACTCTGACCTGACCTGTAAATCAAGACTCTGAAGGACATGAGTATTTTGCACCCATTTGATATAACAACCTTTGTATACAAATTGATCTCCCTGGAATTCCCCTTCGCTGTCTCCTTTAAAATTCTGGCTCTCAACAGTACTGTATGTGTATCTGCAGAATACGAAATGTCTAGTGCAAACATCTATGTTCCCTTAATTAAGCAAAATCCCGACGGGATGTGTAGAGAACTTGCTGTCCCCTGTGACAGCCCAGCTCAGAGCTCAGTCAATGAGCCCATCTCACACTGGATGCTGAGCTTTTGTAGCAAGTGCCAGGAGTGTAAAGTGCTCGGCTTAACTTAACCTCTCTATGGGTGGGTTTGTTGCTTGACACTGTTTTGTCTGGAGAAATCAGTAAGTAAGCTGTCAGTACAGGACTACTGTTACATGCAAGTACAAACACACGCATACACTCACACACACACAAATATCACCCGTAGCACAAGGGAGGACAGCCTGGACAGGCACTGAGGCTGCACGGGCCCAGGAGTGCTGCTCGTGCCAGTCCCTGCACGATGTCTGCTCTGTGAGCTCAGTGCCAGCGGCACGACTGGAGCTCAGGAGTCGGGTCCAACAAAAGAAAAAACAGGGCCAGTATTTCAAAGCATGAGTGGACTGATTGTGGAGAACGAGCAAAACTCGACTCCCTATGCACTAAAATCTATATAAATGCTTCTCCCTCTGTTTGGTCAAGGAGAGAAATCAGCCTAGCTACTGCTCTGCCCACCTTCCAGGTGTGACCCACAGAGACTTGTGGGAAACTACAACATCCTGCACAGTTTAAAGCAAAGAAAAGGTGTAGTTCTCTGTTTCCCTTCCTCTGCAGGCTTTTCTCTTTCTTCTGATTTCTTCACCCATATGCCTTTATACAACAACAGTCAAAGGAACTTCCAGTAGGGAAGCACTTGAAAGAACGACACATTCCCTCGTTATCACATCATGTCTTGTCACTGCTGTGGTACACTGGTCATGGTTCTGCCAGGCAAGCTTAGTGACAATATGCCACAGAGCACCAAGCAGAAGGCTGGGCAACAGAAAGCTTACCTTGGCAGGTTAGGAGCTGGTGTTGAAGATGGTACTTGGGGAGGTGTTGTTGCAGGCTGTGACGACTCATGGTTGCGTGGGACTCTGCCCATCCGGTACCAAATGCCCATGTTGTTCAGCTCCCTGTGTAATTAACACAGCAGACATCAATGCTACAAGCAAATGCTGAACACGTGACCAAGAACCAAGCCCTGACATGTTTCACAAACACCCTGGTCAGTGATAACCAGCGTGGAATTGGTTCCACCAATAACTAGGGAAAAAAGCTAGTTAATTCCTACATCAAACTCAGCAACCCCTGTATAGACATCTCTAACGACAAGCTTCAGCTCTTACGAACTATTACTTAGTAATTATAGGAAAACAGGGTGTTTAGTACAATTGAATTTATGACAACAGCTTCTGGAGTGAGGGGTACTTACCCTATGAATGTGTACTGAGGAGGGGCTTGTTTAGATCGACCCAGGATTCGGATATCACAGATTGCTGCCTCTGTAGAATCTCGAGGGATGAATTTAATGCACAGTCTCTTCTTTCTGAAAGCGATTTCTTCTGTAAAAACAATCCAGGACACAGGGTGGAGTTTATGCATGATTAGGGTATAAATGTTATTTATTGTCTCTCTAGATATTAGGCAGATAATTATGGCAGGAACTGGAGCCAAATAACAGATATAAGTCAGCAAATCAGACAGTGCAGTGCTATTCAGTGACTGGAGAAATTTTCTATCAGGAGCTCTCTGTACACAGCGTGAGATTTGTTACTAGGCACTGTGATAAACCAGTACTCCCTACCACCCTCTGCAGAGAAGATAAGACATCATGTACACCACTGTACTGCACCACAGCACAGAAACAGCAGGTGATTTTTCCTCTTCCATATACCTCTCACATCTGCCTTTTCTTTCCAAGGTAATATTTGCCTTACCAGCCTGGGCAGTTGCACATAAATATTTCTCCCACAAGCAGCACCTCCAGGAACATACCTGGAAGCTGCTGACAACCAGTGAGTTTATTCTGCCAGCTGGAGAGGAGAAGCAGGCAGAAAAAGAGACTGCCACGTGGAATGGCTGGTAGTGAAAGCTGTCTGCACAAATCTCACACATCCCAAGTGTTCACGACCCCTCCTGACTCAGTCAGCAACACTGAAACAATACTCCCACCGTGTCTGTCCAGGTATCTTCAGGGATAAAACAGATCACCAAAGCAGTAATTGCCCAGGATCTCCTACAGGGCAACTGCACTGCACTGACCTGTGTTCAGAGGGTGGATGGATCTGTGGTGTAGCTCTGCTGCTGTGCATCACACAGCTAAACAATCAACTGATGCTAAACAATCAACTTTTTTCCACATTATCCACCAAGAAAAACTCAAGCCCATCAGAGTTAAGGCTTATCTGTAATAACAAACTCATGTACACACACGTAGTCTGTCTGCATGCAGCTACAACTGACACCCGGCTATGGGTCAGTCCCACGACAACAGGTGGGAATGGCAACGGTGGGACTGACAGAGCCCTGCAGTGCTCAGAAACCACTGCTCCATCTCACCCTCAGGAGTCCCTGAGGCTCTCAATGTGAGCAAGGTGAGGTTTGTATTTGTGAATGCAGGCACTTGAAAGACATGACAGAAGTCTATTGATAAGCCGAGAATCTGAAGTGCAGACACTGAATGAAAATCTGGAAACAACCAACAACTACAAACAAGTGCCTGCAAAATCAAAACCCTTCAGTTTAATACGATTAAATATCCTCCAGCTTAAAAATATGCTTCAACAGATGGCAAGCAGCCCTGTCTCTATAGGCTCCCCCTGTATCGTATTCCACCCCTTGGAGAAAGCAATCCAGCCCAGCCTCTGAAAGGTGCTGTCCCCAGCACCAATAACGTACGGGCAGGGTGAGGTGTGTCACAACACAGCTCTGCAGCCACAGGCCTGCTTCCCAGAGATGTCAGACACCTGCATCCCTCAAGTTCAGTCTTCTGCTTTGAAAAGCTAGGGCTCTTATTTGAAGTGTCTAAACCTGATTTTAGGAGCCCATGGTTTAAGGCTTCTGCATATGAAAATTTTCTCAGAACCTAGCAAGTAGTACTGTATTTAATGCATTCACTACAAGCCAGCTGTCACTTCAAGAAGAGCACAGGAGCACGCACTATCACAGACTTAACTCTCAGCAAAATCAGTGCCTCTTACTTGCCTTTCACAGCAAGTGCAAAGCTGACTATTTGCTTTTGTCTTTGGTCTCTCTCACACTTGGCTAGAGTCTGTAGTCTGTAGCAAACTTGGTTTAGTAGCTGGATTCATTAATTACCCATGCTTAACCAAAGTTAATTTTAAGTAAACATATTATAAACAGTCAATTGAAATGTGTTCACTCATGCTAATGGAGGCAGGGATATGCTCCACTTCATTAATACAGACAGTGCCTCTGCTTTAAAGAGCATATGGGTTGCAATCCAATGCATTTTAAATTAATTATGAAGTCCCCTTCCACCTTTCCAGCAGGACTCTCACAAAAATTATAGCAGCACACGCTAAGTGTCAAGCAGAATAAGCCAACAACTCTCTCCAGCACCACATGAGCCCAGGAATTCTCCAGGGAAAGGGAAATGGGCTGCAAAGCCTTTCACTTATAGGCCACAGGTTCAAATCAGAACCAGGTCGGTAGTGACTGAAATACCATCTTCATTTGCTGCAGACCTGGAAGAACTATTCCCTGCAAAGCAGACTCATGTAACTCCTTTCTACTTGTAACTCAGAGAGATTTCATTACTGACGAGCACTGGTACCAGCCCCGCTCTGGAGCAGTCCCCTCACACCAGCACAGTGTCCTGCAGCCCCTCCACACCACAGTCCCAGGGGGCTTGTCCTCGGCCTCTGCGTGCCCAGAGCCCCCGTGCCTGCTGCAGAGCAGAGTGCTGCGGCCAGACACGGCGCCAGGGGACCAAACACACCCTCTGGGAACTGCTGGCCCAAACGCTGCAGCATAGGGACTCCTGCCTTGCAGAAGTGAGGATGGCATTTCCCCTGGACATTCCACTTGTGCCTTCTCTCAACAAGTGCAAACACCCCCCACTCTCCTCAGCACTACCTGCTGGGACACTGGCCTCTGCTCACTCATGGTGGGAGGTGTAAAGCTGCAGTGCACAAACCTGGCACCACAGCACACATCCTTCCTCTCAGCACAACAGCTCTGCTCCCACTGGGCCTAGTCCACCCGTGCAGAACAAAAAACAAACTATTCCATCCTACCTCAGAGCTATGCTGCTCTGGCAGCCGAGCTGGTGACTGTCAGGCAGGAGTATGAAAAAGCCTGAGGAAAAGATTTTGGAAAATCACTGGGCGTTCATCGCTTTGGAAAATCACAGGGTGTTCCACTGCAGCCCAGAGCTGCCCCACCACGTGCACGCAACCCGAGGGAGCGGCAGTGCTGAGAGCATGCCCCTGCCTGGCACACAGCCCCCCTGCCCGACCACGCGGGCACCGGTGGCACGTCGGCTCCCAAGGACTGAGGGACAGACGCCAACTTACGTGAATCGATGGTCTCCTGGATGGGGATGAAACCCACGGGTAAGGTGTCCTTGATATCAATGAGCTTCATATCAACCAAGACGTTGCCTAAATGACTCTTTGGAGAGAGAAAAGAAACAGTTAACTATGACAATGTCACCAAATCCAAACCCAGCTTTTCTCACCTTCTGAACCCCAAGACGCCTTGTTACTGTATCTGACCACCATCTCTGAAAACAGTAAGGAGGTACCAAGCCAGCACTTGGTATTGTCCCCTCTATGGGAACTACCTGATGATTGGCTAAGATATACCAGACAACTTTCAGCATGTACAGCTTCTTACACCTCATCCGCTGCCACACTTCTGGATCCTCAGAAGTGCAACCAACTCTTCCCTTTCACAACAGGGCAGTTCAAAGTATGACCTACACCACCCATCCACTAAGCAGGTCACCTTAGTTCTCACACACTCTGCAACAGCAACATTTCCCTGACAATAACAGCAAAGAGCATTACAGGAAGATGGTTCTTGCAGACACAGCCAAAGTTATTACATGCTTTAGCTAATTAGTACCGAACAGACATGGTTCTAGCTCCAATCACAGGCGTGCTCCAGAAGAGCAGGCCATTTGGAACACAGAACTTCATTTGGGTCCATATGAATTCTGAACCGATGCCTTGTCCTATTAATCAAGGTTTGAAGAGCTCAAAACACAATTCAGAATGACAGCCTCCACAATTGTTTAGAGACCATATTTTCTTTGCAGTTCTCATTAAAGCCAATGCTGCTGCCAATAATCTGGACTCACGTATGGAAGAAAAACACACTTCAGTTACTGCACAGCCTTTATAAACAGAAATGCAATACAGGACAATTAAAATTTCACCCTAAGCCATCAAACCATGACAGTGTGTTTTACTGTTACTGGTTGCTAAGTACCTCCTTTAGTTTTTATCGCCAAAGGATTTCAGGCAAACCTCTATGCTCTGATTATTACCCTGAACTATTCTGAAGCATTATTTACACTTGCAGCCTCAGAAATATGGGGAGATCAGGTCTGAGTTTATTTTTTGGAGGTTCTGCATTTCATGGTCAACCCTCACTAGGAGGACCACCATGCTTGCAGCCCCATCCCACCACACATGGCACACACCCTTCACTCACATGGGGTGCCCGTGGCCAGGCAGCCCCCACATGCCTATGTCCTCACTCTGGCCAGGGGATCAGAGTCAGCAATGCTGGAAGCTGAGAAGCCTGAATGTATCAGTTAACGTGGTCCTGGCACAGCAAACAGTAGATGAAATGGTCACTGCTGATTCATCTTTCATGTTTTATTTATCCAAACTGTCTGGCTGTGTTACATCAGTGTCCAACCTGCAGCACAACCAACGATCATTCCTCCATCAAGAGCAGACAGGTAGGAGAGACGCCTCTGGTGAGTCTGTTAGTGCTGAAACACTGGGTGGGAGTAGCCCTGGTGCTCTGCCCTATGCCCAGGAGGAAAGGGCACAAACCCCCTGTGTGCAAGATGCACCATTCCAGCCTCCTCACCGTGACACTCAGATACCAGCAACATCCTCATAATCTCTCAAATACTGTGAGCTATTGAGAATGATGGTTCTGATAAAGAGACACTACAGACTGCCTTCATTATAAACCAGGTATCTAAGGTGTGTAAACTCTGCTAACTACAACATGTTCTTCAGGACAGACAGTTCCCTGTTTCGTTAAGAAGAACCCTGAGTGATAAAACTTCCAACCCAAAGCAAAGCAACACATCAACATCCAGACAAGCAGAGCCTCTCATCCTGAGGACTGAGGCCTTTTAACCTTCAGAGGTCTCCAGTCAGGCAGCATATCATACGCCTGTGTGGCCACAGAGGACTGAGAGGGTAGGGAACGCTCTTGCTGGATTAAATGGGGACAAGGGTGCTGCTTCCCATGCAACAGGAGAAGGCTGTTCCTCCACCAGTTAAGTCCCCTCCTCCTTCCAGCCTGTTATTATTCCAGGCTGTTATTCCTGCTACTACAGGTACTCCAGGATGAAAAGCACAGTTATTGTCCATCCATGCCAGGAAGCGATATTTCCCATGGCTCTGGAGCTCTGTTTCAATCTAGAGTCAGGCAGGGAAGCGGATGGAATAAAGGTCAAACGCTGGAAATTGGCAGCCCCCAGCTTTCCTGTCAGGACCTGTGACCAGCCTCTGAAGTGGCAGTGGCTTTTCTGTTCCCATTGTTTGTGAAAGCAGGAGTACAAAAGGGTATCTCCACACCCTGACAACCGAGTCACTGTGAATATCCAAAACACGACAAAAGGCAGGATTACCCACTAGATGGAGTGCATTCATTGCAGAATTACAGTCTCTCCATAAAAGAGGAAGTTTTCACACTAGCCTGAACCAAAAACACAGTAGAAGGCACCAGGCTCTCATTGCGCATGGTCTCCTCCTCTCCACAGGGGATGTGGGCAGACAACTGCTGCTCCTCAGAGATTCACTCACTCTTAGTAACCATACTAGAAGATTACAAGTATAGGCTAGCATATGCACAACGTGGGCAAATTTTCAAAAATCAGCACTGAAAACAAAAAAGAGAGAAAAGCTAATCCTGCAAGAAAGTACCTGTGATGCCCCTGCATTCAGAAACTAACATCTCCTTCATCAACAGCACAGCATTTGCTCCTCTGGGTGGAATCAGAAATCCACCAGCATCAGAAGCATCCTGTTGCTACAGCAGGAAACACTGGTGTGAGGGGTTGCTGAAACAGAAGCTTTTTGCCGCTTTTATTGCAGATTTTGCCAGAGATTTCTTTCCATGAGGAACGTGAGGACAAAATGCAAATATCCAGCCCTTGCAGTTTGCCTCCTGACTCGCCTGAACTCAGTGAAATGCCTGCTTGAATTATAATTGGCTCCATAAAATGAATCATCTTATGGGTAAGAGTGTACCAGTTACAGAAGCAAATCATGCAGACACACAAACAGACTTACATTTTCTTTTGAAAATGATCTTGTGAAGCACAGGTATCGTGTGACCTTGGATTTAAATAAGCCATCTTTCCAGAGGTCAGCATCCAAGCCATCTGCTGTTTGTGCAACCTGGAAAGAAGAGACAGAAGGAAAGAGGATACATGTGAGCCAAGATAAAGTTAATATATGTGCAGTACTTCTTCCGCAGACCTCTCCTAATTAACAGCAGCCCGAACTCTCACAGCATCTCATTAGTTTCTTCACAAGGTGCAGTGCAAAGAACTTCCAAGAGAAGGTATAAAAAGAAGTTCTAAAAACACTGTCTCCTGGGAGTCTGTTGATTAAAGATACTCTGACAAAGGCTATTCTAATGAGGAAACAGCAACTTTGGTTACAGTCTCCAAACAATATTTTGGAGAAGTCAGCATATCGAGGCTCTCATTACCACCCTACATGCAAGGGCACACTGGGGCAAGCTGCGAGGAGGGGTTCGTGCAGACAAAGCACAGACACTGCCCAATCTCAGTATTACTTTCACAGAAAAGCCATTGAGGAATTCTGGCTCCTAGGCCAAAAAGCTGGTTCCAGCAGCTGAGGAAAGCCCTGTTCACTCCTGGACTTAGCAGCAGTGCCATGTGTGCTAACCTGTACCCTGCAAACCTCCCTCTCCAATGCAGCCCCATGTCCCGTTGAACCAGTGGCACACACCACACAGCGGGCAAAGAAAGCCCAGCCTGGGCTCTCCCGTGAAGAGGCAGAGGCATGTGCAGGGAGAGGAGGACAGGAGACCTCACCCTCCCACCAGCTCGAGGTGTGGGCATGAGGCAGCACCACGCCCAAGGAAAGGGCTCTGCTCCGTCCAGCAGCCAGGCACTCACACCGTGCTGCTGAGACCCCCTGCCCCAGAAGGTCTGTTATCAAACAACAGAGGAGACAAGAGGGCAAACAGAAGGAGAAGGGTAGCAGAAATAAGATCACCCCACTGGACTGACGTCTGGCTGACGCTCCCAAGAGGAGGCTCCGGCGCGGC
>NW_008607013.1:1560-4218 GCF_000691845.1 Merops nubicus | reverse complement strand
CCAAGCCTCAAACCACAACACCACCTCTGCTGCCTGTGAGTGGCCCTGCAGCAGAGCTGCCCAGCAGGGCCCACAGAGGTTCTCAGCTGAACTCTGCTGCTCTTGCTGCAAGCACTGCTGGTAATTTACTGGTGGTTGTCACTGATGAAGCACACAAGCCAGCCCCCTCCTCCCCAAGGCTTTAACACGTGTGTTTTCTTCCAACTTTTCTTAGATTTTCTTCTCCTTTAGCTTAAAAAGCCTCAAAGGTTGATACTTTCCTCCCCAGAGAGGTCAGCTGGTCACCACGAGCACTGTGCTTAGCAGGGAGCTTTGTCCACGTGACACACCTTTAAATAGTATTTCATTAAGAGCAAACTTCAGTGTTGGCATTGTCCTGACAATTAACTCTTAACTCAAAAGCCTGAGAGGAATGATTTGAGACACAGCATTCAGCCAGGTCACTGTGAGATGATCACAGCCCAAGAGATAACAGACAGTTTGAGATACACAAACCTATTTCATGGCAAAAGATTAAGCCCAACCTTTTACTTATTCAAAGAGGAGTTCAAATGATGATTGGATTATAATTAGTAATTATCTTAGTGAGGAAGTCTCATTATAATATTACTGTTTAATGTAGAAAATTGGGGCTTGCTACCATTCAGTAGTTAGAAAGTGAAGATGGGAAAAATGAGTCTTCAATATTGTCTTATTTTTTTAACTATGTGGATAATAAACTTCTGGAATGTTTAATCCCATCTGCCAGGAGATGCTCAGTGCCTTAGGTCTGTACAAATCCCATCAGGACCTTTTAGTCCTGATGTATCCACATATTAAAATAGCTCCAGGTCTGCTGTGGAGATTTCCCTCTGCAGTGTCCAGGCTGTGTCTGCAGCAGGTGGGGCTGGGTGGGCTGTGACCCCTGGGGTCTGGGGTCTGTCAGTCTGTCACCCCCTTCTGGTTCAGCGTGAACTTCTGAGGTGTTTGGTTCTTTGTAGGCTGTACAAAATAAGTTGATTTAATGTGAACTGGGGGAGTGGGAAGTTCTGTGAGTGGAGAAGGAGGAGATTCAGGCTGTCCCTCTTCTGGTAGAAGCATGGTGCAGGTTGTTGGTTTGAACTGCAGGACTGTCCAAAGCAATCCCTGGGAGGCCAAACAGCACTCTCCAAACAGCTCCTAGGGGAGCTTTAGGAGCTGACAGGGATGAGGACCCTACAAGACAACCTGGGTGCAGCCACCTTGCTTTGGAGATGAAGAATTCAAGTTCTCTGCCATCATAGAATCATCCAGTTCCACCCCCTGCCATGGGAAGGGACACCTCCCACCAGCACAGGTTGCTGCAGCAGGGACACCTCCCACCAGAGCAGGTTGCTCCAAGCCCCATCCAGCCTGGGCTTGAACAGCTCCAGGGATGGAGCATCCACAGCTTCCCTGGGCAGCCTGGGCCAGGGGCTCAGCACCCTCACAGGGAAGATCTCAATTTCTGATCTCAGTCTTCCCTCTTCCAGTTTGAAGACTCTGCCCTTGTCTTCAGACCCTTACCACCCCTTGTAAGAAGTCCCTCCCCAGCTGTCCTGCAGGCCCCCTGCAGATACTGGAAGGCTGCAAGAAGGTCTCCCTGGAGCCTCCTCTTCCCCAGACTGGACAGCCCCAACTCTCCTGCTGGCCTCCCAGCAGAGGGGCTCCAGCCCTCAGGTCACTGTTGTGGCCTCCTGTGGATCCACTCTGAGGAACCCAGTGGAGACTCTGGGACTGTTCCCTTCAGTGGCCTCCACTCAGGAGGAGAGGGAGTGGCAGGGAGAGAAGCAGCCCTGAGCAGAGCAGCAGGAGGTTCCTGGGAAGAGCAGAAGACCCTGGGAGCCTGAGTGTTTCCAGGAGAAAAGCAAAGAGTATGTGAAAGAAAATACCAACAGTGGGGCAGCTGGGAGGAGCCTGGGTTTGAATATCTCCCCTCAGGAACCTTGGGCCATGGAAGGAACTGGTCGAGACGTCTGGAGGAGGGGTTGTGAGAGCAGCAAGTCGTGGGGAGGGGAGCAGGGGTGGGGTGGGAGGGAGGCTGCCAGGAGCTGTGCCCAGGCAGCCCTGGGCAGTGCCAGCACAGGGCTCCTGCAGGACGTGAGCCACGGGGCTGCCAGGCATGGAGGGCAGGAGGGGTTGGAGGTCCTCACTCAGCACAGAGCCCAAATCAAAGGAAGGTGAAATTAAGAGGCCAGAGGTCGTCTAAAGGTGAAGCAAAGGCCAGAGATGGAAATCAAGGACAAAAAATGGGGAAATTTGTGGGATTTCAGTAAACTGCAAGGCAATCATAAGGAGCATTTGTGTTGCTGTAGTCTAATAGTTCAGGTTCTAGCTGTAGAAACTTCCTTCTGAGCATTTTTAACCATTTGCTGAGTTTTTCAAGCAACAAAGTGTTTTAAATAGACTAAAAACTTCAGGGTTATACAGTACTGCAGGCTGGGTCACCTCCTGTAAACCTTTGGGAGAGGAGGGTCTTTGAGAGAGAGATCCCTTACATATTTTTTTCTTTTAATCTTATTTTAACTTTTGCAAGTCTCGGGTGTTAATAGTATGGAAATTGAAAATTTGGCTTTCTTAATTTAAAACCAGAATCCCTCTTCAGTTTGGATGGGGCTGTCCCGCCAGGTAAATGGCAGCCAGTGAAATCCAGCAGCTGCT
>NW_008607013.1:0-1530 GCF_000691845.1 Merops nubicus | reverse complement strand
CAGGACACTTCTGCCTTCATTAGCTGGGCAGAGCTGAGCTGCATGAGAGGATGAAGAACACCCAGCAAAGGCAAATAATTTGAAGGTCTCTGTTCTGATCACTTTACGTGTTCAAAACAGATACAGTTCAGCCCAGAAAATTCCAGGGTGGGACATCAGGATGAGGCAGCGTGTGCCCAGGTGGCCAAGGAGGCCACCAGCATCCTGGCTTGGGTCAGCACTGGTGTGGCCAGCAGGAGCAGGGCAGGGATTGTCCCCCTGCACTCAGCACTGAGGAGGCTGCACCTCAAATCCTGGGGTCAGTTTTGGTCCCCTGACTCCCAGAAGGCCCTTGAGGGGCTGGAGTGTGGCCAGAGAAGGGCAACGGAGCTGCTGGGGAAGGGTCTAGAGCCCAAGTGTGGGGAGGAGCAGCTGAGGGAGCTGGGGGTGCTGAGCCTGGAGCAAAGGAGGCTCAGGGGAGACCTTCTGGCTCTGACACCTCCTGACAGGAGCCTGGAGCCAGGGGGGGGTCGGGCTCTGCTCCCAAGGGACAAGTGATAGAGGGCAAAAGGAAAGGCTCTGAAGTTGCCCCAGGGGAGGTTTCAGTTGTCCCTGAGGAACAATTTCTTGCCCTGGAGGGTTGCCCAGGGCTGTGCCAGGCTGCCCAGGGCAGTGGTGGAGTCCCCACCCCTGGAGGGGTTTCCAAGCCGTGGAGATGTGGGGTGAGGGACACGGGGCAGTGGGGACCTGGCAGGGCTGGGGGTGGTTGGACTCCAGGATCTCAGAGGTCTCTTCCAACTGAAGTGATTCTGTGTTTCTCTGTGTGTTACTTTCCTGGGTAGCTCTGACTCCTATTTATATGAGTGTTAATCTGAATTTTAGCTTAAGTGTTCCTTGAGACTTGGACCTAATTCCCCTTTGGCACGTGTCAGGAGCAGTGAGCAGGTTGGATAGGAGTAATTAGCCACTGGCTTACCCAGAGACAGGCTGTTGGTGAGTTAGATTAGAAAGCCAGGACTGCCAGGTTGCCTCTGAGCCCCCACGAAGGCATTACCTGGCCTCCCACACCACTGGTGAGAGTGCAGTGCCTGCAATGACTTTTTAAGACTAAATCCTGTAGGTCAGCACTGGACCTGGAGCACGCTCTGAGTGTGGGCTCGGGCCAGCTCCCCGTTCCCTGGGCTGGGCACGGCTCATCCAGGGCCTTCCAGGCTCCCTTGGGTCACCCTGGGAGCTGCTCCCACAGGTTGTTGTTAAACCACTTTGATTTTCTGACATGACAGCACCAAAAAAAAAGCCCCAAAAAGCCCCAGGGCAGCTGCCCCCCCCGTGCCCTGTCTGTGCCACCTCCCCGGGTACGAGGTGACAGCGCCGCGTGTTTGGGGTTTGCCAGCACTGTGCCTTTCTTTACCCTCCTGCTGCCTGGTTGCTCTCCCTGCTCTCCACAAGGCTCAGCTGACCCGTGTCCCTCTCTCCCCCCCCAGAAATCCCCTGCCAAGAAGCTGAGCCATGCCATCAGCAGGTCCCTGGGCTGCGTGCCCCGCCGCGCCC
>NW_008607012.1:0-686 GCF_000691845.1 Merops nubicus | reverse complement strand
AGGTTTTTTTGCCTGGACATTTCTAGTCAAATGCAGAACATCAAGCAGCACCATGCAACATCTTTAATAAGTTAACAGGAAAAGGATAAAAAGATGCTTAACTGCACAGAAAATTGAGCACTTTAGTTGGCATTACTTGCATGTACAATAAGGAATTCAAAGGTAGAAAAGCACACAGAGTAACCATCTGGATCCCTTCCAGTCAGTGGAGAGAACAAATATCAGAAACAGTTTATGGCATCCTTTGTAGGATGGAACAAGTCACTTGGTGGAAATTCTCTTCTATCACACTGACTGTAGCGATGTACAGTGGATTAACTAAGATCAAAAACCCACTTTTAAGTGGGTGAAAAAAAAGAATTCTATTACTAGACTGTAATAAAGGATGATACTTGACAAATCTGATCAGGGAAATATCTTAGCAGGTTTAGGTTCTATTCTGCAAAGTGAATTGAATTATTTTTTTAAAACTAATCTGATTAACTAGGAAAAAAAGATCTATACAGAGTCAAATGTTCAATACTCAAGGAAGTTATGATTGTTCAGGTAAATCACTTAAAATGAAGTCCTTGAAACATTTAGTATAATTTTTCCTCAAGTAGGTAAACGAGGCTTTTTTTAAGCTCTATATTAGTTCGTGCAAAGTTTCAGTTTCTGTAAATACTGTGTGTTTATCTAAGAAAAAA
>NW_008607011.1:0-7426 GCF_000691845.1 Merops nubicus | reverse complement strand
TCAAAGAGCTTTAGACTTATGGCCCATTCAGGACGGTGCAGTAGAACTAAATGTAACCGTCAATGGGTCATATGCTAATTGGAGCCTCTGGCAGAAACAAGGAAAGAGAAATGTCCCCTTAGGATTTTGGGGAAGGAAGTTGCCACAGGGAAGGCATAATTACACGCCCTTCGAAAAACAACTGTTAGCCTGCTATTGGGCCTTGGTAGAAACTGAACAACTCACAATAGGCCATGAAGTAGCCCTGCGCCCTGAAATCCCTATTATGCAATGGGTTAAGAGCTCCCCAAGGACCCACCAAATAGGGCATGCTCAAGAATCTAGTATTATAAAATGGAAGTGGTATATCCAAGATAGAGCAAAGGTGGGACCTGGTGGTGTTACTGCCTTCCATGAGCAAGTGGTAGCTGCCCCCATGCAAGATCAAGAGGTAAAACCTGACGTTGTAGTTGAACGGGAATCCCCTGTGCAATGGGAGAAGACCCTGGATCAACAGCTACCTCTTGAAAGAGAACATGCATGGTTTACAGATGGGTTAGCAAAGTATATAGGAGGAAAAAGGTTCTGGAAGGCAGTGGCTTACAATCACCACTCGGGAAAATTTCTGGAGACCACAGGAGAAGGGGAGAATAGCCAATACGCTGAATTATATGCAGTGTATATGGCTTTGAAACAAGAAGATCTGGGGGAATGCCACCTTTACACTGATTGTTGGTCAGTGGCAAATGGATTGGCTACCTGGCTGCCAACATGGGTAGCCAAAGATTGGAATACCTGTCTGCCAACATGGGTAGCCAAAGATTGGAAAAATTACTCTAAGACGTTCTGGGGAAAGGCAATATGGAAGGATATTTGGGAAATGGTTCAAAGAACCAAGGTGACAGTGTTCCATGTAGATGCTCACAGTAACATAAATTCACTTGAGCGCCTTTACAATTCTGTCACTGATAACTGGGCAAAGATCTCCCAAGCTGGACTGGAGTTCCCTCAGGAATGGGACCATGAAGGCTTGGTGAGGTGGGCACACCAGAAATGTGGGCATCTTGGGGAAAAGGCCACTTATGAGTGGGCCCAAGAGCGTGGCATAGTTATGTCACTAGACATGATCAAAACAATAATTGCCCAATGCCCTGTGTGCTAGCACATGCATAAACGCCCGGTGCCAAATATCATCAAAGGAGAGCTGGGAAGAGGGAGATTGCCAGGACAGATCTGGCAGATGTATTACATCGGACCTCTACCCCAGGACTGAGGGTACAAATACATTTGCACTGCAGTAGACACCTACTTGGGATACTTGATTGCCTACCCCTGCAGGAAAGCCACACACCACAGTACTACCTCTACCATAGATATAATAATTCTGTACTATGGAATCCCCTTACAGATACAAACCAAGAATGGGTCCCATTTCTGGAACAAATTTGTGCAACAATATGCAGAGCAGCATAATATTCAGTGAGTGTTCCATATACTGTACTATCCACAGGCTGCAGGACTAGTTGAACGAATGAACTCCTGAAAGAGCAATTAAAAAAGGATTTTTATTTGATGGAACCTGCAGCGGGTTAAGATACCACGATATGATTGGGGATTAAATAGTGTGTGGTTAGGCAGGTACTAATAATGCTACTAATCGTGTTAATATTTTATCCTTGATATTACCTGCATTTTTAAAAAGCTTGTCAAGAATTTGGAAGTTTGATGTTAAGTTTCTTCAAGTTAGTGGTCTAAATAAATAAAATACTATCCATTTTTGAGATACAGGCATATTATAGTTTTAAATTAATATTTAATTTTTTCTTGGTTGCTTTCAATTCCAAATAGTTTCCATGGTATCTAACATATTTTTGTGTGATGTACTTCATCAAAATATTTCCTTTTGGACAACATTAAGTAACAGCACCATCCATTTACATACCTTGAAACTTCATAGGCAATTGAGCATTCTATGAGCTTCACAGGCCACAGCCTCTTTGACCTGCCCAGAAGCATCATAAACTATTCACAACTGCCGTCTATGTGTTCGCTTCTTGTATTAAATTGACTCAAATTCATGCCTTATGGAGTTCCAACAACTTAAAGAAAATTAAACCAAGAATATAGGACATGTGAGGAGCATCTTACATATTTCTATGTATGATGAAAAATAAAGGGATGCACATAGTTCTGTACTGATTGTACAATAGAAAGTGCATAAAACTTGAGGAAATGGTTCTCATGTTTTCCCTTCAGATTCATGAATGACAATCATTGTTGCAGAGTGCTATTTTTCAGCTCAGTGAATCCTTTATTCTTTGAAGTTAAACTTTAATCTTCATATGGAAGGTGGGTATCGCAAGGCTCCAGGGAGCTATAAATAGCTGGCTCTAAGTATTTTTAACTGGTGCCTGTGGCTTAAGAAGGGGGTGAGTGGCACAAACCTACAGCAGACTTACTTGAAATTTTGATCAGGGAGGGAGAAAAAAAAAAAAAAAAAAAAAAAAAAAAAAAAGAACACCTCAGACTCAGTTTGCTTGTATCTGGAGAAGGCAGTAATTTTCTTGTTCTACAGAGATGTTTAAAATACTAAGATTGTGTTTCCAGGTGAGGAAGCAAGATTCTTCAACTGAAGAGGTACCTGCCTTAGTAAAATCTGTATACTCTGGGAACAAGTCACTTACGTAAGAAAACAAACACACAGAACATTGAGAGGAATGACTCTGCCCATTCCAATCTTTGTTGCATAACTTTCTAAATTAATCTTTATCCCATTGATAGTCTAAGCTATGCTACATATATTCTTCTCTCCAAGATCTCCTGAATGATCATAAAAGGTTAAAACAGTTTCCACCTCTCATGAAACCAGCAATAGATACCCATAAAATGTAATACCTCTTGAACTGGTAATCATGTACTTATTTTACACATTATCTTCCATCCTCTAGACAGATTGGACTTAATTTCAATTTTTGAACATCACTTTTGTAATACAAATGAAGACATGATCTTGAAATTTCTTTATAAGATTTTTCATACTGGAGTTCCCCCTTCCTTCTGTATCTGTGCTTCTACTAGTCTTTTCTTGGAATAAAATAGGAGGGGTAGTCATTGAATATTTTCTGTACATGCTTTAATATAATATAGCATAAGACCACTTTATTATGTGTTACTGGTAAGAGCTCTTACCTGGAATAACTACAAATATAAGGCTTCTTATACTTAAATCACCTACTCCATTTAAAATTCCACTGACTATAAAGGAGATGAAATTCATTTGTCAGATATTGTGAGACAAAACCCAACATTAAGTCTCACACTTTGTGATACTTTGTGATACTGTTGCATCTTTCAAAACTCACCAAAGATTTTCATAGAACAGCTATAAGAAAAAGAAAAAAAAAGCTTTGCAATCTGAAGAAAAAGCTAACCTATTTTTTTGTTTGTTTTGTTATAACTACTGCTCTATGCAGACTAGATTTGAATGCCAAGATTCAATGGCTTCATCAGTTCAAATAGTTGTTCATAAGGTAACATTATTGCTTTAAAACCACGAGCTTCTTAGCCACAGTAACATTCACATACTATAATTCCATTTCTAAAAATTATTTAAATACATTTAAACACCTTTGTGTTAAATATTCACAAATAGAATATTATTTACTATGAGGAGATGATACAACAGATAAAACATTAGTATGTTCATTTATACTATGATTTTCCTACCTAAAAGGTGCAAGTATCATCAATGTATACATAACCTCAAGAACAGTTTTAGCCAACAGTAGAAACCCTAGAAGGAAAATTAAAGAAAAAAGTCAATCAACAAAGACATAAAGCGGTTACAAAATGACCTGACATCTCTCAAAGCTGAGTCAGATCTCACAAAGCTTCTGCTTCCTTTGAGGGTAATTACAGGAGCTTTGTGAGAAAGGCAGATGGCTAAAACCAGAAGTGATCACATGGGGAGCAGAAGCTAAGCTCCAAGGTTTGAATAGCTACTATGCTAAAGTATTGAGAAATTTGGAAAGTGGATTTGCATGTCTAGAAACACATACTTCAAATATATAAAATACATGTGCAAGTCAAGAAGGGTACTCTGTTTGAACCATAACAGATGCAATATGCATACTGGAGGGCAGAAGAGAGGATGATTGAAGTGACTGTGGACCAATTACTTGACCTCAGTAACATGCAAAATTCAGAATACATTTTAAGGGGTAATAACTACATGTATACAGTAAGTCATAAAACTGTAGGAAAAGCATGGATTTACCAACAACGTAAGGTTAACTTGATAATCAGTTTTTGACAGTCACTTTCTACACAAATTGAACATGATATAGGCTCTGTGTGGGATTCAATAAACACACCATTTTCGTTGTTACATGGATCTTTAATGTAGAATCAAAATAGGAAGGATGCTGGCTAAAAATGGAACCCCACTATGCTCTGTAATGGTAGATAAAGGCATGAGCATTGGCCTGAAATGAGGGTAATAATTCTCTTTGAGTTTCTTTTGGGTGGCTTATATTACAAATGCATTTGTTAAAATATCAAATTATTTGACAAAAAAATATATCTTTTTCTTGGCCAATAAAAACAAGGTAATATAGATGTCGCCTACAAATTAATGATATGTTCTGCCTATAGTAGGGGAGAAAAATAGATTAGTAGTGGGTAGAATATTATCTGGCAGAACAAGTGGGTATAAGTTAGAAATTAGAAGTTATAGTTGTGGAACACCATATTTATAAATCCACTTTATGCTGACATTTCTGACATACAAATCTGTATGATTTTTATCATCACTGAAGGGAGCAGTGAACTCTTCCAATTACAAAGAAGGAATTACTCAAAGTGTGTCTAAGGAAGCAACATGCAATTGTTATACGAATATGCAGCTGTTATTACTCAAATCAGAGAAGACAAAAGAGCATCACATCACAGATCACCAGAGTACTTGAGTAATTCTTCCTTTGCCATCAAAGAGTTTAAGGTTACAATACATGTTAAGTACAGTACTTAGGTATAACTGCTATCTGAAACATATTAAAGGGCCACATAACCATTTGGAATGAAAACCAATTGAAACAACTAGCATGCACCTACCATGGATGTGGATTAGACCTGGAGAATTTTAAAAATAAATAGAATAAGTGAGAAAAAGAAAATTTTTTCTTTCACTTTTATGTGAAATTATTGCTCCATGACAAAAACTGTGAAATTCCCCACCACAGTTTACAGGGCCATCGTCATCCTAGTTTTTGACCAGCTACCCAACAGCAAATTGGAATGAGCTTTTGGATTAAATGAAGTCAAAACTGGAGATTAACCTCATTTTTACAGGTCACTTCTTTTTATTAACAGAATGTTATGGGTCAAATTAATTTTTGCATAACAGATATCACTGTGTTAGCCGAGCCTTATAGCAATGTCTACTGCTAGAACGATTTGCAGACAGGCTGAGTGGAATATCAATACAACATGAAGACTTCTCACAATTAATTTTTGTACTGAAATAAGATTTATAACAGATGAATGCCATGGAGACAGCCAAGAATCATAATAAATCACAATTTTATTTTTTTTTTTTTGCCAATTGAATGAATAAAACCCCCCTCAACCATATTTGATGCATCAATACACTGACATTCTGTATTCTTCATCTGTACTGACACATTTTTACATTCTTGATTTTGCCGGTATCAGTGTCTGATGTAGAAAGTTTTTGAAGGTTTGCCAGATGAGAAACTGCTCAGAGGGCATTGGAGAAGTAAAATCATGATGTGTATCATGGTATAATCCAGTTTTGACCTTAGGAGAGAAAAGTAAGCTGATACTTTGAAAGAGCAAATCTTAAAAAAACTGCACCACTGAAGCAACATCCCACATAATTTAAAGTCTAGTTACATGAAATGAGATAAGCAACACAAAAAGAGCTTATTATAATGAGAAATAAAATATATATTAAGTAAAATGTATTTTTCCTGTTACAGAATGAACATAGTTTTGAGGAGAACGATTTTCACATATATTTACATGCAGGTATACACCATGTTTAAATACCCTACTGTAAGGATAATGCAGAATAATAATTTCTACACAATATCACTTGAATATCTGCAGGAAATGAAAAACTTACATACGCAATCTTGATAAACACACAAATTTAATATCTGCTTTCAGAAGTGAAAGGATCAGTTCACATATCAGGTATACATGTAAGCATAGTCTTTTTTATTCTAAAATTGATAAAATATATCAGCTGTAGCATGAGTAGCCCCTGCAATGCTTTTGCTAATTGTATGGAGACAGACATGTAAAGCTGAAAAAAAGTAATCAATGTAAAGTTGAAAAGAGGAGTCAACTTTAAAAGTAAATTTGCTGTCTCAAAAAGAATTACACCATCACAAGTTCATGTCTAGATATCCAAGGCACATCTGAGTGCCTTGTATAGATTTGCAAAATGAGGGTGAGGATTAGCAACAAAAGGAACAGCATAACAAATTATTAATTTTATACTACACTGAAAGAGACATTGAATGCTCCAGTGCCCTATCTAACTTGGAAAGTGAGTTACTTGCCATAGTCTCCATACCTTAAGTATTATTGCACTTCATCTGCAATTTTCTTACTCCTATCATTAGAAATGGCTATAGAAATTCCTTGAAAAAGAAAATTTGCCTTCCACTCTTCCTGCATATTTTCCTTTATAACCTACATATTTTCCTTTATAACTTGTCACTGGAACTTCATATGTTACTAGGGAGGATTACATTAAAGAAGAAGCATTGGCATTAAGATGTGTACTTTTTTTGCTTCCTAAGAACATTGTACAAAGTCTACATATATATAAAAAGTTCTACAGATTAATTGCAAATAATTTACAACTATCACCTCAGTCTCAGAGTCAGAGTCGTGTCACACATATGATGCTCAGCATATTGCAGAAACATAAAAGAATGGTTGAAACATAGCTGTTAGTTACTTCAACCCACGTATTTTATTTATCAGCAAACCTGGAGTAAGATTCAGTCTGATTTCCGCAGAGGCTAAGGCCAAAGAATATACTAAAGCCTTTGCAAATGAAGACCACAGATTTTGGAGCTATTGAAATCAAACAAATACGAATATGAAGATAAAATGATAAGCAAGAAGTAAACAAACATAATATTTAGGTGGTGAACATATTAGGCTATACTGCCTATATATACTGAAATCCGTTGCCTTCCTCCTGGTCCAGCTGTTTCTCCTGTTGTTTCCCGTGTGCCAGGAGGTGGGGGGCAGGCAGGAACAGGGTCCATCTCCGCTCTGGGACCAAGGGGCCACACGTGCACCGCGAGACCAGCCCCGGGACCTTGTGTGCCCGTGGCACGTGACCAGACCAGCCCCCGCCAGCTCCAGCCTGATCTGAGCTTCCCCCCCCACCCAGCTGCTGTTTTAA
>NW_008607010.1:0-924 GCF_000691845.1 Merops nubicus | reverse complement strand
TGGGCCCCGGCCCCGCTGCTGCCGTGCCCCGACCGCCCCGCAGCGGGCTCACCTGCCAGCCGCAGAGCAGACATCCGCTGAAACTCCGGCTCCTGGAGCCACTTCCACATCCTGCGGAAGGTCTCCCGTCCGGATTTGAGCTTGCTCCAGGGCTTGGGGTTCCTCAGCAGGTCTGAGAGGGTCCCTTGAGAGCGGCACAATACCCTCTGGGCGAAGATAGCCTGGGGGATGCTGTACCTCTTGAGCTCGGTGGTGATCCTCTGAGCTACTTCTTTGGTATTGATTTCTTCCATTTGCCCTGAATTACTTCCACTGTTGACCTGCGAACCAGTTACAGAAGGGTTTTGCTCCCTGGCAGAGCCCAGGATCTGCCCATGGCTCTGGGCATTCAAGTGGGCATGGGGGTGGTGTGGGATCCCGTTGATAGGCACCATGCCAGCGGAGGTGGGGGTGAGGTGTTGGTCGCCATGCCTGGCTAACATGGCAGGGTGGTGGGCTTCAAATCCGTTTGGGGTGAGCATTTTCTCGGCGGGCATGGTGGCACTGGGGTGAGCGTAGTGGGGCAGCCCTTGCTGGGAGTTGTGGATGCTCCCCAGGCCCGATCCAGACAACGGAGAGAGGCTTTGCCCCATGCCGGTAACATCCTTATGGTAGGGGGTGTAGAGACGTCCCGCATGAGCTGGAAGCTGCCGCTCACGTTGCCCGGTATCCGCTGGTGGGGGTGGTGGTGGTGATGATGGTGGTGGTGGTGATGAGGGAACTTGTCCGAGACCGTCGAGATGGGAGGTAGAGGCTGCAGAGGGGTTAACGTGGTGTAGGTGCTGCTCATGCTCATGCCGGGGGGTGTCTCGCAGGCCATGGTCATGGTGGGGTGCAGGGGGCCCGTCAGCGCGTGGTCGGGCGGCCGGTGGTGGTGGTGGTAGT